>NC_049979.1:8037116-8052140 GCF_000003815.2 Branchiostoma floridae
CGGCACAGACCCGGAAGACAATTTTTCCGTGAGCCGCCATATTTACAGGTTTGCGGTAGCAAAACCTGTTCTGTGTTTGTTGGCATTTATGGGCGCCGCCATATTGTTTTACGGTGTATGACGGGAAGGGTGGCGCTGGCGCCATTTGGATATGACGGATTAGTGTGCTGTATGAAGTTATGAGATGACTAAGAAACGTGATCTTGTGGTCTTGTCGGAAACGGCAGGACGGCAAGAGACACAAGCATGAAGTTTTAGTGTGTTGTATGAAGGGATTGAATGGGATGGTTAGGAAATATGATCTTGTATTCTTGTCGGAAGCGGCAGGACGGCAAGAGACACAAGCATGAAGTGTTAGTGTGTTGTATGAAGGGATTGGATGGGATGGTTAGGAAATATGATCTTGTACTCTTGTCGGAAGCGGCAGGACGGCAAGAGACACAAGCATGAAGTGTTAGTGTGTTGTATGAAGGGATTGGATGGGATGGTTAGGAAATATGATCTTGTGGTCTTGTCGGAAGCGGCAGGACGGCAAGAGACACAAGCATGAAGTGTTAGTGTGTTGTATGAAGGGATTGGATGGGATGGTTAGGAAATATGATCTTGTACTCTTGTCGGAAGCGGCAGGACGGCAAGAGACACAAGCATGAAGTTTTAGTGTGTTGTATGAAGGGATTGGATGGGATGGTTAGGAAATATGATCTTGTATTCTTGTCGGAAGCGGCAGGACGGCAAGAGACACAAGCATGAAGTGTTAGTGTGTTGTATGAAGGGATTGGATGGGATGGTTAGGAAATATGATCTTGTACTCTTGTCGGAAGCGGCAGGACGGCAAGAGACACAAGCATGAAGTGTTAGTGTGTTGTATGAAGGGATTGGATGGGATGGTTAGGAAATATGATCTTGTACTCTTGTCGGAAGCGGCAGGACGGCAAGAGACACAAGCATGAAGTGTTAGTGTGTTGTAAAGTTAGGAAAGTTACGATAAGATCCTAACGATAGAGGCTTAGACATGTAACAAATATATACAGGTTCCTTTAGTTGCCAACTGGAATTCGAAGATCAGCACATGAAGGATAAAGAAATGACGCAGAGACAAGAATTTCCGCACGCTGGGTACAGAAGACTTTTAACAATATAATAGACTTCATCATAATGCTATCTCTCTTTGGCCTTAACTGAAGTTCTCTATTGTCTCTCCTGAACTGAACTCTCTTACCTTAGAAATCTCTTGTATTCACATTCTGTCTCAGTACTAGACAAATATCTGCTCTCCTGAACTGCCGTAGAAATCTCTCGTCTTTGTATTCTGCCTTACCTGACAGACAGCTACACAATATCGCTCATATTACTAGACTAAGTACATCTCGGTCTGTTGTAGTTCACGTCATCAAACGAATAACCGTTGAAGAATAACAATCATAGTACAATACTACAGACTAATTGCATCTAGCAATCGTTGCGTTGTATCTTCTTGTAAGTGACGGAGTTAAAGGCTGCTACAGCCCAAAAGTTAACGGCTGCTACAACCCAAAAGTAAACGGCTGCACGGACGTGTATTTTTATCGTTGAGAAACTCCCGCAAACGTTAGATTGGTAAAAGTTCGTTTGTAACTCAAGACATTTGCAGGCAATGTTCGAATTATGTAAATTACATGCTAGAAACAACATGTTGACTTATTCATATCTGTAAATATGCACATCCGTCTGCTTAGCTGTAGTCTGTAAATAGTTGTTATAATCCTCACGAAAGTCGCTGTACTTTTGTCGTGTCAATAAAGTTTCCATATACGTTTGGTTAGGATGTCCACCATTTGTATATCCATCGTTGTCTAGGTGAATTGAATTATTTTTTACATGACTAAATATGACCTTATAGAATAGACAACACGTATTCGTATAAGTCAAATAACGCAGATAGTACGTGTACGTCAGTCCATGAATTCTCTAACTGCACTCAGTTTTTCCCTCAAAAGCAGCGCAATCGGTTGGCCGCCCGCGGCTCTGCTGCCGGTCTGGCATTTCCCTGTCATGGCCTTGCTCCTTCGGGCGACGTTGTTTCGGGTTTTGCATATGGCTCTCAGCCTCGATCCCCTTGTAGCAATTTGCACACGGATGTCCTTCCCTTCAGTGATACAGCTCGTCTTTCAGTGAAAGCCACCGACGTCCCTTGAATTCGTGTGCATGGATCTCATTTGCCCGACCTGTGCAAAGATCAGAGACCCACACATGTTAACCTGTACCTGAACCCTTTAGCCCAACGAAATATTGAAAATATTTCAAAATGTTGATTCGCTTTTGAATAAGAATAATAAAAGTGATAAGAAATAGAATAAGAAGTCCATGACGATGAGATGTTTCCTTTCCACTGCAAGTATTATAGTTGTACTTCTTTTGATCCTGTTTATCTTTATGATGAGCCCCTGAAACAACAATGCCAAAAAGGACAGGTCAATTGCAGTATGAATTTGAAAAATCCCAAACTAACAATTAAATCAAGTTCATAATCTAACTATACCTGGCTCTGACCAAAGAACGCGATCCATTATTCTAAGATCCTCTTGACTATGCAGAAGTAAAAGCTGAGTTACTTACCGAAGTGCAGGGGAGTGCGTTGACTTCGTGGGGGCAGTTGTAATCAATCATCAGAGACCGGTCCCAGACACGTGTTGTCTCCCCTCTGTCTGGCAGCGAAATGACTGCTGTGTTCGTAATCAGCTTGGTTTACGTTTCATCTGCATTACGCAATATGAATACTAGGCAGCCCATTGGCCAGCGACCATGGGTTATTCCATAGCGGAAAAGGGGGAGCTAGGAAAGAGGAGAAAGATATCAAACAACCGGCCAACATGTAAAAAAAAAGAATCACACCAAACTTGAAAGCTTGGACATATTCTCCAAACATTCCATTGGCCGTGGCGGGGACTGCGGGCGTGCTATAAGCCACAGCGACATACTAGTACCATGTGTAAAACACACGTATAAAAAAACACCCTAACGTTATAGCGTTCTTACATTATCTGTATTCATAGCCATTATGATAGTCGCACTGGCAAGGTTACACTAGCTAGGTTATACGAATTTCTGTGTGCATTAACTTATCGGATCGGTGTTTTTACAAAAGCGGTTCTATATGTTAATATTTCAACAGGGCAGTTGTCATTTGAGTGATCTTTGCTTCAGATCTCAATAGCATATAACATTATAGACTTGATACATGCATTATCGAGTTTAAGTAGGGCCTTAGGGAATAACGCAGTCTGAATGAGAGTTTTGATACGGAAGGCGGCTTTCTGTGCCTTTCAAGACTGTTGACTCAGCTATAACTGCCTGACGATCGCGAGGACAGGCCTGGATAAAGAGTGTAAATGCGTCATTTGGAAACTTGATGTTCCTGAAAGTGCATCCTAATTTTTGAAAACTGCCACTTTAGTTTTCTTTAGTCTTGAATCTTCCATTTCACACAAAAGACGTTAAGTTTGTCCAGTGCACGCAACACAAAACACGCTTCTCTACGTCTACGGCGACAGTGGTGTCGTGTCTGAACATGCAGCTGCATGATCATGAGTCATGGGAAATTCCCTGACGAGGTGACGGCCCAAAACCCCCACGCCTCCATACATGATCGTAAATTCGCGATTCTTTTCTTCACAAAAATGCAATTATGACGATTGCGAATAAAAGAAATGTGGGATTTTTTTTATAATTGCAGATATAACGATAGTGAATGAAAGACGTGGGATTTTTATTTGCGAATGCCAATATGACGATTGTGTATGAAGAAATGCGGGAATTTTACGAATGCGATTGTGAATAAAAGAAATGGGGGATTGTTTACAAATGCAATTACAGTATGTCAATTGCGATTGAAAATGTGCGATTTCTTACAAATGCAAATCTGACGATTGTGAATGAAAGAAATACGGGATTCTTCACGGATGCAAATACAACTACTTTGAATGAAAGAAGCGTGGGATTTGTTACAAATGATGACAATGAATGGTGAATGATGAAGACATGTGTAAATATTTAGATTGTTCGGCCCTGGCCCGGTTTATACAAAAGTATGAGGGCTGATTTTTCAGGGTTGTGGAATGAGCTATTGAACTGCATGGCGTGTTAACGATGACGAAAAATGTTATGAGGTTGTTGTTACGACTTGTCGGAAATATAGGGACGACAACCGCACATAAATGAATGATTAGTTTGAGGTGGAATGGTGTTTTTTAATGTGATTTTGACTTGTTAACGATGACGTGAATGTGGTTGGCCAAGATTTGTTATTTGATATGATGTTTGACTTCAAAGTGGTTGGGATGTGATTTATATGTTTATGATATGGAATGAAGAAATGAAAGTTAATAAATAGTGTGGTGGTGGTTACTTGTCATGATGGACGGTAAGGTCCACAAAAGGACGACCAGGCTCACTCGGCATCATGTTGTTGTGATCCTGTTAGGCACGACGAGATTCCCAACAATAGAGTGTTAGTCTAGATTTGTTAGTTGATGTGATGCGATCTGTATCACAGTCTCCTGGCTTCCGGAATCAAAGCCCGGGCCGGCCAGACTGGAAGATCAGCACATGAAGGATAAAGAAATGACGCAGAGACAAGGGTTTCCGTACGGTGGGTACGGAAGACTTTTAACGTTATAACAGACGTCATAATATTGCAATCTAAGTTCTCTATTGTCTCTCCTGAACTGAATCCACTAACCTTAGAAATCAAGAGGTCTTTACATTCTGTCTCAGTACTAGACAAATGTCTGCTCCCACAACACAACACAACATTGGTGACTTCACCATTGCAGAACAATACGAGTGTAATTACAAACGTTCCAAGGTAGTGTCGGATTGCACTGTACACGTATCTCATTCCACGTATATGACAGAGTATGTAAGATGAGAATCAGCGCTCACCCTCGAGAGATAGAAAAGGGTAGTTATAAAAAGTTGTCAGTTCAAGATAGATTGTGCAAATACTGTGCGACGGATGCAGTGGAAGATGAAATGCATTTATGAGTAACTGTCCCCAATATGAGGATGAAAAACAACCTTTTTGACACAATCAAAACAATATTTCCGACTTTTCATCAGCTAGTAGACCTCCAAAAAACTACATTCCTGTTAAAATCACAGAACCCACTAATCATTAAAGACGTGGGACTTTTCATCAGCCACTGCCTCCAAAGAAGAAGTCAAACCTCCCAGTAAAGAATGCATATAAATTTAGATAGCTGTATAGAATAGACATTGGTTCCCTGGCAGAGGACAGCAGGCAGAAACATCCATGGTTATGGTTGTTTCCAGGGAACAAAATGTCCCAGTTTAAGCAATCTAGGTGGAACATAACCATGCCGGAGTACAGAAAAAAAATGCTAACAACGCATGCAGCCAGGGACCTGCATCTGGTCCCGGTCTGGTATTTTCCTCTCGCCTTCCGTCTTCGGGTGACGCTGTTCAGGTTGTTTTATGACTCCCCGGGGTCCTGTCAAGATGCCAGATCTGTTTCAACCGAAAAGAATGGAGTTATGACAGTTCTTCATTACGTGGGCCTGACCAAGGACGTTGATGTAACGTCCTTGGCCTGACAGAATTTGCAGGTCTTAAAATCAATTTGCACGGATGAAATTAGCCAAAGTGCTTGCCTTAAGATTTCTACAACCCACAAGGACGAAATTTAACATGTTAACCTATTGTCGGGAAAAAAAATTACAAAAATGTGGAATATTTACTTATAAATGTATGACGACTGTTCAGCGCATTTGGCAAACAAACTTATAAGTTCCACATAGAAAAAATATTCAAATTGCATGGATATTTCTTTTTCAAAGATTGCCAAAGAATAGCAATATAGGGATTCTGAAACAGCGGCACAAAATAAATTCTACAACGAACAAAAATATCAGAAATGGTGGCGACTAACCTGTACTCCTTTCACAAGAGTGTCACGGGACCACTGCACGGGACAAGGGAGAAATGTCTATCCATACTTCCGGTAAACCGAGGCCGTCAACGGCGAAGGAAAAAAACCCTCGAAATTCCCTAAAAACCTACTGTACCAAACCATAAAACGTATCAAGATGATCCTAAAAACTTTAGACAACGAAATACGACGAATCCAGACCCCAAAACCAGATCCTAACAGCTAAACAAGGCCCTGTTTGTGGATACGAAACTTGCAGCGCCAGAACTCACGAAAACAACTTACGTCATCTCCTTGTACGTCCTGGTACAAGGCCCTATAGCAACGTAGACAAATTTGCCAGATGAAAACATCTGATCCCAAAAAACAAGTCTATTCTCGTGTGTTTTTGCTCGCTTGTTCTTCTTCTTTCTTCTACCTCTTCAGTCAGGATCCAATTATAGCTGCAGTGAATTCATCATTGTCCCGAAGCGAGCCCGCCTTGGAAAAAACAACCGAGGCTAGCACTAAATCCTGGTACAGCTACACACTGTATAAGACCCCATACACGACTACACATTTTGCATGATGATAACATCTGTAAACACTACGTCAAAGAAAACAAGTTCATTCTAGTGTATTTTTGCTTGCGTGTTCTTCTTCTTTCCTCTCCCTCTTCAGTCAGGATCCAATCATAGCTTAGAACTGCAGTGAATTTATGATTGCCCCAAACCAGGAAGATGTGGGTTTACTGTCGCGTTTTTCTCGTCACGAGTATGCAAATGACCACACCCGGGATTTGACGACCACATATCCAGAATATGACTTTAGGCTACACAAGTAATTTTTATGGATGACATCCTATGCAGACTGCAAAAATAATGAGATAGGACGAAAAGATAACAAGGCGGGTGAAAAAACAAGATATTAATTAATATACACCATAAATGCTGTAACAAGACTTGAAGTGGCAAAACATGGTATCCGAACTATCAAGGCATACATTCACGTATTAAAGAAGTAAAACTAGTGTAGTAAAACTGGCACTTGTGTGGTATACTGAAATCACTTGCCAAGTTGGTAACTTCACTCATGCATATGGCGCTTCCATCTTGGTGGTTAACTTTTACAACTATCCAACAAGTTTCCCTTCTGCAACTATAGTCAAGGCTACGTCCCTAGTGTGACTTCTATAAGTACAATTATTAGGCCACAACACAACACAACACAACACAACACAACATTTTTTTGCCCATTTTGGTCTATCTGACCATTATCAAAGAAGAAAAAAAATTCTTGTTTTTTTCTTCTGAAATCAGATGAAAATTAATGAGAGCGCGGATGTCATCACGTGTGTTGACCATGTGGTCGTCAAATCGTGGGTGCACGTATGTTTATTTTCATATTCGTGACGAGATAAATGCGACAGTAACAAGATGTGATGTCGACAGTAACAAGATGTGATGTCGACCAAAACAAAGCAGATGTAGGGTGGCCTTGCTTTTTTCACTTGCACCCAATACTATAAGCCTTAGAGAGCCTAATCGGAAAATATTGGTACGACAGCCACACAGCAATGAATGATTAGTCTGTTTAAGGTGGAATGGTGGTAACGATGACGTGGAATATGGTTGACCAAGATTTGGTATTTGATGTGATATTTGATTTCAAATTGGTTGGGATGTGATTTGTATGTTTTTGATATGGAATGAGGAAATGAAAGTTATTAGTGTTACGTTGTGGTGCTGTGACCTTGTTGGGATGGACGGCAAGGTCCACAAAATGACGGTAAGGCACACTCTTGTCGCAAAGTTAGGCACGACAAGATCCCAACAATAGAGTGTTAGTCTAGATTTGTTTGTTGATGTGATGTATGTGAAGCACAGTCTACTGGCTTTCAGAATTAGAGCCCCGGGCCGAAAAGATGTTAAAGATGACGTGGAATCTTATGTGGTTGATAACGTCCTCCTGAGCAGGAAGATATGTACGGTAAACAGTCCCTCCTACACTCCTAAAGGAAGAAAAGGGTTGTGAATAGTCCCTCCTACAGGAAGAAAAGGACAGTTGGACAGTCCCAACCTGAACAGCCCTTCCAACAGGAAGAAAAGACTGTAGATAACGGTCCTCCTTGAGAAAGAAAATGACTGTCCCAATTACCTGAACAGCTCATCCAACAGTAAGATATGAACCAGAACAGTCCCTCCTACAAGAAGACAAGAGTGTAAACAGTCCCTCCTACTGGAAGAAAAGGACAGTCCCAACTTGAAGAGCGGGAGGGTCTTTTTAGCGAATGCCCACAAACGCCCACTCTGGAGAAGTCCGCGCTGCACGAATCTCATTTTTTTTTGCTTGGAATATGTCCACTTTGTGCTCCCATGTATTAATCCTGAGTTTCAAGTCAATCCATCGTTCCGAAGTGACATAAATCAAAGTTGACGATTTTCGATGGTCTTTTTAGCGAACGCCCAGCAAAATGTCTTTTTAGCGAATGCCCACTATATTTTTTTTCAACCTTTATTTAACCTTGATACATCATTCGGCCTGAGCCGTTTTTCAAGATTTCAAGGGTGGGGGAGGTCAGAGGTCTAAATACCTTCTAAATACAACGCAGTACACAGAATATACAATTCAACATTCCATAGATCCTTTCGTATTCAACATAATATCAGTCCATCTCATAGTCCATAATTGTCTAGTTCGTTCCTGACTACTGAGACTGGAGTATAGAAGACAGCGCCTGCCTCAAGTTCTGCCTCAGACTATTCCCAGAACTGTGCCTGAGTACGTTAGAGACCTTCGAAACGCTTCTCTGTGGACCATGGGTAAGTATAGTAGGCTGGATTCGCTTTGTCGCGTTGATCTAGTTGACCTTTCCCTACAGTATGCAAACAAGTTTCTATATCCACGAAAATATCGGCCGTCGCGCAACGGCACCTAAACCTACCGCCACAAACATGTTCAAGATGGTGTCCCATTAATGTGTACGGAGTTTCCGTGCTCTACAAGCATTTTAAGTCCCTGTTTTTGGTCAAAATGTACGGCGCCGATACTGCCACACATTAACTATTACAATTCAAAATGGCTGGCACTAGTCACGTGACCTCCTTACGGGACTGTTCTATAAGTATCGCGGGAGGGACTGTTGTAGCATAGCTTATCATACAACCATTTTAGAGTGAATCATGAACAAGATTTGCAATTCATAGTGCTATCATCTGACTGATATTTCCATTGTGGTCCTTTTCCTGTGCTACTATTACCCAGGTTTGAGGAACTTTGTGCAAATATGGATATTGATTCACCTCAGTGCCCAATTAATGTACAAAAGGCTTAGACACATTAGTATTATAAACCTGACTAGGGGCAGGTAACCAATACTAGAAAAACAAAGCTATTTATTATTAACAATACTATTTACATTATAATAATAACTCTTCACCAGACTGGACTTTTCTTATCTTTATTTTTCACCAAAACATTGTTACAATGAGGATTTGATTAGATATGAGTATCTGTTACAGTGTGTACAAACTTATTTCAAATACAAAAATGTATTTAATTTCACTTCCTAAATATTTTTTAAAGTATTGGAAGGGGTTGACACATAAACAATATTAATTTCATTAATTGTGTGCAGAAAAATGTGACCACATGCTATCAATAGCCTAATAAAATGTTGGAACATGGCATGAGCGGGCTCCTCTTCTGAGTACAGAAAGGAAATGTTTTTTAACATTTAGTTATGACGTAGAAAATTTCAATTGTAAAATGTACCTTTATTAACATTTACAAACAAATTGTTTTTTCCCTTCTTAATAAATGACAACAATACAGGTTAGTAAGGTGTGTTTCCTTTTATAGCAGACCATGTAAGACAACGTACAGGTGAGTAAGGTGTGTTTCCTTGACTACAGACTAGGTAAGACACCGTACAGGTGAGTAAGGTGTATTTCCATGATTACAGACCAGGTAAGACACCGTACAGGTGAGTAACGTGTGTTTCCTTGATTGCAGACCAGGTATGACACTGTACAGGTGAGTAACGTGTATTTCCTTTCATTACAGACCTGAGGTAAAACACCATACAGGTGAGTAAGGCGTCTTTCCTTTGCCTATATACCATATACGCCATTATACAGGTGAGTAAGGCGTCTTTCCTCTGCCTATAGACCAGATAGGGTATTATGCAGGTGAGTAAAGCAGCTTTCCTTTGCCTATAGACCCTATATAGGACAGTCCCTCCTACATGAAGAAAGGGACTGTCGTGTGGTGTCCTATACTAGTACTAGTACTATTTTACTAGTAGGGGTATAACGAGAGAGCACACAAATGCGTTTCGATATCCGTGCTCTACATCTTTTACTCTACTCTCTCATGGTGTAACACATCTCTAAAATGTCTGGTCTGGCTGGGAAAATGTCATTTAATACTCTGTATACGTGACCTCCTTGATTGGGTAGTGACCTCATTGATTGGGTACGTGACCTCCCTGACTGTGTACGTGACCTCCTTGATTGTGTACGTGATAGCATGTACTTGGTTGATATACTGAGATGACTACATCTGACCTTTCCTTAAACTTTTGGTTACCATACTGGTATATTATTATATTACTGTAATGCAAACCTACTTTAAACTTTAACTACTCTTTGAACTGTTCTTAAAGTCTGTTTTCATTCCTGGGTCGTTTCCAAATTTCATAACTCGTAATTCAGAGTCTGTTCATTATGATTTCAGTTGGTTTCGATATCCATGCTCTACATCTTTTACTCTACTCTCTCACGGTGTTACACATCTCTAAAATTTCTGGCCTGTCATTTAATACTCTGTATACATGACCTCCCTGATTGTGTACGTGACCTCCTTGATTGTGTAGGTGACTTCCTTGATTGTGTACTCGATAGCATGTACAGTACTTAGTTGATGTACTGAGATGACTAGTGCGTGATTGAATTCTTGGATCTACTGCATATCTACTATGTCTCAGTAGATATTTTGTAGTAATCCATTGTTGTGTTAGTAGATGTTAACCATGTGTCAGTGGAATGAGTAGCCATTTACAGTTGTGTCAGTAGATATCTACTGTGTGTCATTGAGTGTTCAGTAGTCATTTACTGTTGTGTCAGTAGATATCTACTGTGTGTCAGTAGTTATGTACTGTTTTACTGATAAATATTTTGTACTGATTTTCTACTGAGTATTAAAGAAAAGGAAAAATGAAAGGAAGCAAAAAAGTTTCTTTTGTATGAATAAAAGAATAAGATAAATAAGTGTAACACGTATAGCCGTCTGTAGATAACAGAAGGGTGTACAAGTGCAGCCTTGTGTGGAAAACAGAAGGATCTCGTACCATACCCAACCCGCTTACACATGCCTCAAGATGTTGTACATTATTCCGCATGAAGAGCGCACTCTATGCTTTGTTTCTGCATTGATTTTACTTTGTTTCTGGTTTCAACACAACACCGTACACTGTACATTACAATCTGCTAGCTCCAAGGATAAAGACGTCACCATTTCAATGTTCCCTCCCCCTTACCCTTGGCAAACCTTCAGTACTGAAAATCTACTGTTAAGTACTTAACAGTACCTGCTGACGATCTACTGTATCATCTACTAAATAGTAGATAAAGTAAGTACTGATCAATCAATACACAGTAGATATCTACTGACATAACAGTAAATGACTACTGAATATCCACAGACACATAGTCGATTAGTAGGTATCTACTGACACACTACTAAATATCTACTGACATACTTAAGTTACAACATGTGATGTCTTATCTTGATAAGATCCTAATATTCAAACAACCCATGCTTGATACAATTTAAATTGACTTTGGTTGGGGTGGGGGGTAACCACTCATGCTGTTGCTTTTGCTATAGGATCCTTGTTGATTGTATTATAATTATTATACTATTTTCAGCAACCCATGATGATTGAAATTGTCATTGGCTGGGGAGGGGAAATATTATTTTAACATAATGAACTTACCCCTTTCTACTTGTTTTTCTTTTATATATGCTGTTGCTTTGCCTATGTACTAAAAGTACTTCACAGCCTCTCCTTTTCATTTTTACCATAATTAGGAATTCAAAACTGTCTTGAACTTTGATAAACACATTTTATACATGCATGTACAGATAAAGCATATACTTTACCTTGGCTGGAGCCAAAATGCAGCTGTCATTTGACGTGCAAAATGTATCACTTACAGGTTGACAGCTTAAAGTCGACTGTGACTGGTTAAACATCTCAGTAGATGGCCAGTAGTAGAACAGTAGAAGTCAGTAGTGATCTTATTGGTAAATATGTCAGCATATGGCCTGGCGAACAGTAGATGTCAGTAGTGATCTAATCGGTCCAACTATTTTAGTAGTAAAACATTAGAATTTAGTAATGTTCTGACAGCAAGAACAGTAGATAGAGGTGTAAGTACTTGGCAGTAGCTATAGCGGTCCAGTACAGGCAATAGCACATTGAAAGTTGATTTACTGAAAAGCTAATAAAATGCTACTGTTAGCAGTATACTTGTACTTAACAGTACATTTTCTGTACTGATGGTTTGCCAAGGATATACACCAGGCAGATAAAGCCATGCCTCCGTGTTAGCACCAGACTGTACATCGCTGACTTTGTCTCCATATATCTAATATTACCACCACTACCGCAACTTCCCTCTGCCCTCTGCACAACCCCCTCCCCCACCCAACAAATGGAGTTTGCAAGTCTGGGCGTGTTAGATGCCAGCTGTCCTCTGCATGCTGTGACATGACTACCAACTCAAACTTGTAACTGTTTTAAGGTCGTCCACAAGTTCTTTAATTGGACACAGCATTTAAATTAATGAACACTATTATTTAAGAGATAACAAGACAACGGCCGCTGGTTTCAAATGGTGAACATATTGCAATTTCTACCGTCCGTTGACTTGATATCCTGAAATACTCTGTACTAAGAACAGTGGATATATATTGCCCTGCGAATAAAGGTGAACTGCTGCCAAGTAACCAATTATGCTTTTGGACAGTCAATATTACAATTCTCTTTAAATTTCCCACCAAACTACATTCACGTATCCTTTCTGCTATTTACTAATAAAGACATAAAACTCTACCATTAAGTTCGCCTCTTCATTCCGTCACACAATCACAACTTTTCACCCTACATGGCATACACACCAACGCAAACCTGTCTATATTTGCGAATGCTAATATTTAACTCTAGTTGTGGAAGTGTGTCAAAGGGGTAGCGGGAGCATGGTTTTGTCCCATATATGCAAATGAGCAGCATGCATACATTCACATGCTAATAAGTACGTGTAATTTAACATAAGCACTTTTTGTACATTTTGGTTCACACTGTACACTCCAGTACAGTTCTGTACACTCTTGTTCAATCTGTACTCTCCCGGACTTCACTCTAGCGCACTCTTATACACTCTGATACACTCTTATATATATCTCTAGTTCACTCTGTACACTTTGGTTCACTCTGTACTCTGCTTCCCTCTATTCACTCTAGCGCACTCTCATACACTCTTATACACTCTGGTACACTCTAGTTCACTCTGTACTCTGCTTCCCTCTATTCACTCTAGCGCACTCTTATACACTCTTATACACTCTGGTACACTCTTGTACACTCTAGTTCACTCTGTACACTTTGGTTCACTCTGTACTCTCTAGCTTCACTCTAGCGCACTCTTATACACTCTGGTACACTCTTATACACTCTAGTTCACTCTGTACACTTTGGTTCACTCTGTACTCTCTAGCTTCACTCTAGCGCACTCTTATACACTCTGATACACTCTGATACACTCTAGTTCACTCTGTACACTTTGGTTCACTCTGTACTCTGCTTCCCTCTATTCACTCTAGCGCACTCTCATACACTCTTATACACTCTGGTACACTCTAGTTCACTCTGTACTCTGCTTCCCTCTATTCACTCTAGCGCACTCTTATACACTCTTATACACTCTGGTACACTCTTGTACACTCTAGTTCACTCTGTACACTTTGGTTCACTCTGTACTCTCTAGCTTCACTCTAGCGCACTCTTATACACTCTGGTACACTCTTATACACTCTAGTTCACTCTGTACACTTTGGTTCACTCTGTACTCTCTAGCTTCACTCTAGCGCACTCTTATACACTCTGATACACTCTAGTTCACTCTGTACACTTTGGTTCACTCTGTACTCTGCTTCCCTCTATTCACTCTAGCGCACTCTTATACACTCTTATACACTCTGGTACACTCTTGTACACTCTAGTTCACTCTGTACACTTTGGTTCACTCTGTACTCTGCTTCCCTCTATTCACTCTAGCGCACTCTTATACACTCTTATACACTCTGGTACACTCTTATACACTCTAGTTCACTCTGTACACTTTGGTTCACTCTGTACTCTCTAGCTTCACTCTAGCGCACTCTTATACACTCTGGTACACTCTTATACACTCTAGTTCACTCTGTACACTTTGGTTCACTCTGTACTCTCTAGCTTCACTCTAGCGCACTCTTATACACTCTGGTACACTCTTATACACTCTAGTTCACTCTGTACACTTTGGTTCACTCTGTACTCTCTAGCTTCACTCTAGCGCACTCTTATACACTCTGATACACTCTTATACACTCTAGTTCACTCTGTACACTTTGGTTCACTCTGTACTCTGCTTCCCTCTATTCACTCTAGCGCACTCTCATACACTCTTATACACTCTGGTATACTCTAGTTCACTCTGTACTTTGGTTCACTCTGTACTCTGCTTCCCTCTATTCACTCTAGCGCACTCTTATACACTCTTATACACTCTGGTACACTCTAGTTCACTCTGTACACTTTGGTTCACTCTGTACTCTGCTTCCCTCTATTCACTCTAGCGCACTCTTATACACTCTGGTACACTGTTATACACTCTAGTTCACTCTGTACACTTTGGTTCACTCTGTACTCTCTAGCTTCACTCTAGCGCACTCTTATACACTCTGGTACACTCTTATACACTCTAGTTCACTCTGTACATTTTGGTTCACTCTGTACTCTCTAGCTTCACTCTAGCGCACTCTTATACACTCTGGTACACTCTTATACACTCTAG
>NC_049979.1:8052240-8170068 GCF_000003815.2 Branchiostoma floridae
GAGTGCGCTAGAGTGAAGCTAGAGTGTACAGAGTGAACTAGAGTGTATAAGAGTGTACCAGAGTGTATAAGAGTGCGCTAGAGTGAAGCTAGAGAGTACAGAGTGAACCAAAGTGTACAGAGTGAACTAGAGTGTATAAGAGTGTACCAGAGTGTATAAGAGTGTATAAGAGTGCGCTAGAGTGACTCAGCAGAGTACAGAGTGAACCAAAGTACAGAGTGAACTAGAGTGTACCAGAGTGTATAAGAGTGTATGAGAGTGCGCTAGAGTGAATAGAGGGAAGCAGAGTACAGAGTGAACCAAAGTGTACAGAGTGAACTAGAGTGTATAAGAGTGTACCAGAGTGTATAAGAGTGCGCTAGAGTGAAGCTAGAGAGTACAGAGTGAACCAAAGTGTACAGAGTGAACTAGAGTGTATAAGAGTGTACCATAGTGTATAAGAGTGCGCTAGAGTGAAGCTAGAGAGTACAGAGTGAACCAAAGTGTACAGAGTGAACTAGAGTGTATAAGAGTGTACCAGAGTGTATAAGAGTGCGCTAGAGTGAAGCTAGAGAGTACAGAGTGAACCAAAGTGTACAGAGTGAACTAGAGTGTATAAGAGTGTACCATAGTGTATAAGAGTGCGCTAGAGTGAAGCTAGAGAGTACAGAGTGAACCAAAGTGTACAGAGTGAACTAGAGTGTATAAGAGTGTACCAGAGTGTATAAGAGTGCGCTAGAGTGAAGCTGGAGAGTACAGAGTGAACAAGAGTGTACAGAACTGTACTGGAGTGTACAGTGTGAACCAAAATGTACAAAAAGTGCTTATGTTAAATTACACGTACTTATTAGCATGTGAATGTATGCATGCTGCTCATTTGCATATATGGGACAAAACCATGCTCCCGCTACCGTCAAAGGTTACGGTCGTTACCCAGCAGGTCAGATCCGCCCACCTGCGAAAAAGCGCCACCTTGCGATATATTACGGATACTTGTGATTAGGAATTTGTGAGCACAAAAATCTGACACGCTTCAACTCATCTTCCAACCCAATAGAGTACAAAAGAATTACTACAAACATCAACTTTACATTTTCTATCCCATTTTAAACTGTTCGATATGACTGGACGATTTAAATAGTTTGAATACAATCTTTCAATCTGTCTTTGATTAATGATCATATACGAGTCATGTATATCAGGCGCATCATAAAAACTCAGACACCACCAAGTTAACCAACATGCCAGTACAGCTTCTTTATTGATTGCAGTAATATTATTGGCACCTATAACAAGGTGTAAGTTAACATCAAGGGAGAAACATTACCTATCCATGTGTCTATGTCCCCCAACTTTCTTTTACAGTCAGCGGAAGCAGTAAGTAAATCTTTCTTCTGTCAGTTGTGAGAAGTTGACAGTCCTGCTGTATATATGAGATGTCCACCAGGTGTTGCCTTATAGTTTAATTACCATTACAATTGGTAAATTTCCACTAACTGTGTAGTGGTGGTAACGCACGGTATTGTGATGTTATTGTTACTTACGGGTGAGCAACAATTTACCAGTAGGTTTGATGAGCCCATGAACTTTCTTCTTCATTAGCATCTACCACATCATGTGACGTAAGATACTTTACAGTCTCCATCACAGTTGTTAGACAGCAACTGGTGCGTCTAAAAGTTGGTAAGTTGTACGGCGGACAAAGCAGAATACAGCCATGCCAATTAGATTTTTCAACAAGCTTGCATGGTTATCAAACAGAGGACTGAGAGTTCAGAATCAGTCATTGAAGCAACGTAAAACCTGCCACTTCAACTTCTGTGTGGCAACAAGTGAACAATATCATATACATAGCATGTCAAAACAGGAAAGCTTGAGGATGGCAATATTTCTCGTGTATTAAAAACCTCAGCTGGGTCTGTGATTTAGGAATTAACCATAAAACATCATATCAAGGATCATATACAATGTACATGTACCCAAGTAATATGTAACTGCATCTTTTGCAGTGTTTCGTTTTTGCTATATAGCGGGAATTTAAAACAACAGTGACAGAATCGTAAAATATTATTTCAGCAAACAAGCAATGTTGGGCACTGTGGACAACATTTGTCAACATTACATCATTCTAAAATTTCACAGAATTCAGAAAATTTCCGTATTTTTCAGATATAATACTAATCAAATATATAAAAAAGAAACAAGGCAAAAATGATTTCCTAGCAAACAGACATAATACATAAAATGTTAACTTTATAAATTAGAACACTGCATAAGTTCACAACTTTATTGACATCAATAAAAAAACTATCTGAGATCTACATGATATCATACAGAAGAATACTTTTTAATTTATTTCAAACAAGGTCCATGACAAACATGGCGTAATACACTTTGTTACTTTTACAACCCGTCATGGAATACTGAAATGTAATGGGTTATCGGTAATGTAATTGCACTGACTGAAGTCTGTCCATAACTGCTCTGTACTGTGAATTTTGCTTGAGAACACTGTATAACATATAACATATGCAGTGCTACGGACACACTCATTGAAACATGTCAACAATTGGTATGGAGATGCAAAATACGTCTGGATCGAGAAGTTTGCTGCTGACAAATCAAACCTTAAGTCTTGAATGTCAAAAGTGTTTATGGAATGTTTCTAACAGTATACTAGTACTATGCAGTCAATCAACCTACTTGTATGCAGTGTCTGCAGCATGAGAGAATTGCTGAAATCGGGATAGTTGAATATAAAAATAAAATTTGCATATCGGAAATAAAGAGCTTTACAAATATTTGGCAAGACAAACAATGGTAAACAAATGGTTTGGGGATGGACCAGGAAGCATCGAAGAAGTTGACATATAAAATCGGCACTGAAAGTTTTGAAGAGAAGTAGGCAAAAATCAAAATAACAGAAATAAATATGCGTGAACTGTTGACATCAATTTTTACTAACATTTTCGCACAACACAATCAAGATCCATCCTGGTTCACCCCCTATAACTTGACAATGTACACAAATACTGGTAATTACATACTAAGCATATACCACATGGTAAGGTATGCACCACACACATTACAACAATCCCAGTAGTGAACCTGTCACATTAACAGTAAATCATTTCAACATTTGCAGAAGTTTTCACATCTTATACATGTAGCCTTTTTCGGATATAAAACAATCTTTTGCTATCATATAGCTACCGGCACTATGCAGTGCAACATTATCAAATAAATATGGCATGCTATTTACAGGTTAATGTTATGAACTTGTCAATGTAAATCCTGATGAGATCTATAATTGTATCATGGACCCATCATCATACATTTCTGACCTTCCCAGTTGTGAGACATTTTCTTGTCTCAACTTTCCACAATATGTTATCCACCCCTCAGAACTGACATTGACAAGTCCAATGTTACAATTTCTAATTTCCCCCATTGTCTAGCACGTTGCTGCTCCCAAGGGCCATAATTTCACCACGGTGACTGCAGGAAAGGCAGTGTATTGCAAGGCACATGATCTTTACCAAAGGTCATAGCAGCAAAAATGAAAAGAAACAAATTGTGATTGCAATACATTTCAGAAAATGATCCTGCCATCCTGTAGTATTGCATATCGTTCCTCAGCACCAGGGCTGTCCTGCCCTTGTGGCAGTCTGAGATGTGCCTTGGGAAGACGTTTGACCATCAATATTCAGAAGAAACATTTACAGCAGCTGAAGTACCCACACGTTTTTTATGACACCCATACAGCCTGCATTACACAAGGTACACTACATTATTTGTACATCTCTGGTCAGTGTGAAAGCAGTGCTAGTGTGCAGTGCGTTTCTATGAGACGTACAAAATCTGACTGAGCAACTGTCCACCTTACATTTTACACCATGATGATTCAATCATTGGCTAAAAATGGGTGATTATGGGAAATCAGACTGGAATACATGTACACGGCGCAATTTGGAAGTTGCTTCTTGATTTGGTAGTTGCCTGTATTAGTCAAAGTGCAATAAAAATGAGCAAATTCTGTTCTCCCATGTGAATATGGAAGTCAACCAAGTTTGAACCATATTCCACTGAATCTGGCAGAATCCATGTATCTGTTGGTGTGACAGACAGTGTTGGATGGATGACTGGCAGGGGCTGAAGTTGAAACAACCTGCTACCAAGACTGCACAGAACAAGCCTAGGTATGGATTCAGATTGGAGGGTGCCAGCTACCAGCTGACAGAGGTAGCAGACACACCAGTAAGAAATGGTTCCAGGCCAATGCTCTGACAAAAAAGTGACAGTTTAGATGTCTGAGATAGAAGCTACACAAAATTGACAGTTTATCACATGTCACAGTTATAACTACTGGAGTCACCAAAAATGAGAAATCATCTGGAAGAACTATCAACCCAAACAGAAGACCTGGACATGGTTGTAATTACAATTCATTCTTTTAGCTGTTCTAAAGATATAATGTTAAAGACCTAAAACTTGAGTGACCACCTCATCAATATTCATTGGTGAGAGGCCACTCAGAACATTTGATATCGGGACTTCTACTTTTCCATTGTATGGATTTTGCTATGGGGTGAGTGCGGGAAATGTTTCATCAGTCTGCATTGTAAAGCCTTTTGTACTAAAAGCTGCTGGTGAAGAGTAGAGCGGGCATATCTTTACTTCATACTTGTAAACTAGTGTAGTTCTTGTGTGGGTCCGCGGCCGTTACAAGCTGTACGTGCCGCGGGGGTGGGAGCTGGTGGAGGATATTCTGTCCTATGGGCGCAGCGGTCCAACGTGTCGAGGAGATCTGGATGGCGAGGAGGAGGCAGACCTGATGCGGTGGCCGCGGGGCGTTGGCACGGGTGACATGGATGGCTTGTAGCGTCGTCGTCTGCAGGAGACAGTCAGGTTTACAGTTCATAAGCACAAACAAACAAACAAACACTGTGTACATGTACATGCATATGTCAGGTATAAAAGGGTCAGTTCATGACAGCAGCAAGCATTATGAAAATCTCTGAATATATCAAGACAAACAATTGTCAATAAACCTACTTTTCCTGAAATTCTGCTTTAGTTCTTGTTAATTCTTTGCGATTAACAGTCAGCAAAATCAAATCAAAGTCATAATGACATTCAATTAAGTGCCAAAGTTGGTTACTGTACAGCATATTACATTGGACACTAGAATCTCTAAACTTTTACACATTTTCTACTACACATCATGCATTTCTTCAAGATGAATGGAAGGAAATCACACAAAATGCAAACAAAAAAAGTTCTATTTACCTTTCTGACATTTTCTGACTGAAAATCAGAGAAACAAGAGAGGAAGAAAAGACCATAGGTGACAGGAATAAGGTACAGGAGAAATGTGTGACAAACACAAGAAACAGCAGAAAGGGAAAGAATCAAACAGGGTGAAAACACAACTAATTTGACAGAAATGGATTTGACAAAAAGAGAAAAGTGCAGCGGCAACACTAACCTTGCTGAGATACAACCCCGGGCAGGAGCTTGCCCAGGCGGAGGTCTGGGAACGAGAACAGACTGCTCAGATGCGGGGACGAAGGTCGGCTGCAGAGGTTCCCTGGCCAGGATGGGAGAAACCATCCCGCCTCTCATGATGGGGGACGGCGAGCTGCCCCTCCTTGGAGTGTATTCCCTCTTGCTCCAAGAGTCTGTAGCTGAGTCCACAGAGCTAATACTGATATTGTCCTCCATGTGAGCTTCTCGTTCCCTAAGAGCAGTGACCTGTGGGCTTCTGGGTCTGTCCTTTCTACTCAAGCTTTCCTTTTGCAAGGAGTCCACAATAAGAGGACTCCTCACAGGAACTCCATTGTCCTTACTACTTCGGGGACTTCTTGGAAGTTCCCGTCCTTTCCTGTTACCCCTCTCTCTGGGGGAGAAGGGGCTTTCTGAGAGTGACTTTGACCTGGGTGACATGGGTGGTGTAGAGTGATCATCGGACCAAATCTGGCCATTTTCTTGCGCTTTCGTTTCTGCAGTCTTTTTGCTATTTTTGTCATTGGGTAAGGATTCTCCTTTATAAATAGGGATTTTGGACGGTTTTGAGCTACTTCCTAGTTTCTCTAGTCTACCTGTCTGAGTTTTAGGACTAGTGGGAGGTACAGTCGGCAGCTTCCTCCTCTGTTCAGGCTTTTTTCTGCCGACCTGTGGGCTGTGAACTGGGATCCTTGACGGTTTCATCACCTTCTCTGTGGCTTTATGTTCTGAACTCTGTAACACTTCCTTCACTGTAGCTACCTCCTCTTCCTGTAAAGACTGCTGTATGTCTATACTATCTGACCTAAATATCTCTCCTGAGGGTCCGTTTTCTACCACTCTGTCTTTTCCATTGTCTTCCAGAGTGAACTCCTGCGAGCCAGCCCTCGTCAGGTCCTGGGATCCCGCCCGTTTCAGATCCAGACCGTTCTGTTCTACGCTTACTGCAGTGGGCACAACAGTGCTGAGGTCGCTGTGACTGGTCTGGTCCATCTCCGGCAGTTCTGGTGCTTTCACTGTAGGTGACAGGTCGGGATCCGACCTCTGACCCTTGCAAGCTTCCACGTCCTGGGGTTTCGTGTCCCGCCCCAGAGGAAGAGTCACCACCGTTTTCTGACCTTCCACGGTCTCACTCACCGAAGTGTCTGATTTGCTATTCCCCTCCTTAGAAAGAGGCAGTTCAACATCCTCATTTTCGATTGCCTCAGCTGCCTTCTCCTGTCTGGGGCTCGATTTGTCATTTTGTAACACAACATCCTCCTCTCTGTCTGAGAAGAGTTCTGGGGTTCTAGAAAGTTCTCTTTCACTTGTGCTCTGAGATTCTCTCTCCTTTGTGGTGTCCTTTTTCTTGCTGCCATGCGAGTCTCCTTCATCGGGAACACTGTACGTAGACTTCGACAGTCTTGAGCTGACAGGGGAGCTGGGTTCAGAGCGACTACTGGGAGCGTCGTGAGCAGCACTGCCTACCCCACTGTTGAACACAATTTCCTGGATAACCTCTTTGTCATCATGAGCTTTAGGGTAGGTAGTTGTTGCTCTAAACGATGTCGACGACGGAATGACCCCCTCGACGGTCATTTTCTCCTCCACGTAACCCTCGTATCTCTCTATTCTGAGCTCCTGGTGGATTTCTATCTCCCTGGCCCTGCGGTCCTCCTGTTCAGACGAAGCAGCGCTTGTCTGCTCCTGCTGCGGTTCTGGTGGGGATGCTGCATGTTCTGAGACTGACGACCCACTCTGAATCCGTTCCTGTTCGTCATACATTGCACCAGGCTGATCCCTCTGTTCGACATCAGAGTCCACAATGGATCTACTGGTTTCGGTCTTCTCATCTTTAGGCATGTCCCTGGCAACCTGCTGCGGTTTGTGAGGCTCTGGTGTGGCAGCGTGCAGCACTTGGAACTGTCCTCTCTGGTCCTCCTGCTCCTCCTCTCCAGAGCTATCCTCAAACGAGAGAATCCACTTCTTGTTTGAGGCTGGCCGTGGGGGGCTTGGGCTGGGAGTACGCACAATCCCTGGTGCCATGGGACTCTCGAGCTCGATATCATCGCCTGACTTCTCCTTCGTATCAATGTCCTTCTCCGGGAATGATTCGTTATCCTTGTCGGGCTGATTACTCTCGGAGGCAGCGTCACTGGGGATGGGCAGGGCGATGTCTGCAAAAGAGGTTTTCTCTTTTGCTAGCATGGTTCTTTCAGTTCTCGTCTCATGCACAGCATTGTCCCCGTTGCTCTCTTCCTGATAGGACTGAGATGGTTTTCCATCATCAGCCTTTTCTTGCTCCTCTTCCTGGAGAATGTCTTTAAGGAGACCATTGGGTCCTTGACCAGGAGACAGTATCCCATTTCTGGAAGATGGCTCCTTCACTTCTTCCTCCCCTATTCTCTCCTCATTGTACATCCCATCCTTAAAGCTAATAATTTCCTCCGCAGCGTCGACATGAAGGACTGGAACCTCAGCAGAGCCCATTTGTCCTTCCTCCTCTAGTATATCCACCATCTCCACCTGTTCATGAAGCCCTAGTAGGGCATGTCTCACTGGGAAGGCCTCTCCTTCCAGTGCCACATTCTGGCTGAAGCCCGTCGCTCCTGCAACATTATCCATCACGTTTTCCTGCTGTCCTCCCTCCGTGCTCCCCGCACGCTCCAACAGTCCAGAGGGAATCTCCCCATCTCCCTGCAGGTTTGCCTCCTGCGCTCCATCCCTGAGTTCGCCCGCGTACGTGCTACCCGTAATCTCACCGTTGGCTACAGCGAAGCCTGTGTCGAGATTTTTGTTCACGTCACCGTTGACCTGCGCTTCGGCCTTGTCGTTGCTGGGTGTCTGCGAGGGGATCATCTCCCCCTTGTCCTCTCCAGCCTGAGCGAATGGCCTGCCGCCGTTGACCCTGTTGAAATCGTGTCCCACGTTGTTAAGGACCTCCAGCTGAGGTTTTCTGATGTTGAGGTTGATGTCGGCGACCTCCCTGTCCAGCCGAGCCGCCTGAGGAGGAACGTTGTCCTGGATGCTGAGGTTCCCGTCCAGCTCTCCATCCTCCGTATTCGCACACGGCATGTCTGCGGTGATGGGCGTGGCAGCCATGATCCTGGAAGTGCATCACAGAAAGGGCATGAAAATGGAGCATATAAATAATAGTTGGCACAATTTGTTCGTGCACGATGCAAGAGGAAACATTTCATTACATGAGGCACGAAGCGTGGATGATTTAAGTGTGCTCTTCCAACTACAGCTTTATAGGCACTATTACACTAAAGGTCTGCTATCAATCAAAGCCTGAAACTAAAACCCCTTTGAGTCTGAGAAAGTCGTGGGATGTTCTTGGCTTTTTGAAACTTGCTATGCAGCTGTCCTGATATATGTGATGTGCGAGAGTGAATACCAGACTAGGACTGAAGTTGAATCCCTCGAGTTGTGTATATCTAAAGGAATATCTAATGCCAGGTCTTTGGTATTCGGTTCATGTTACCATGCGACTTCCTGCTACAGAGTCAACCCCACCTTAACGCACCAGGCACAATGCTATCTTTGGGATGTATACAAAAGTAGAGTGTTTCACCACAACTTTGGGATAATTCAAGAAAGCTTCATCGTTCCCAACATGACAACCAAGTGCAGTTTGAAAGCTCCAGCCCCCAACATAGCCTAATGATTCTATGGTAGTGCCTTTATATGTATAATTCCAGTGCACAGCAGCCCCAAAGAGAAATATAGTTTTAGATACAGAAACAGTCATGAAACTATTTTCAAAATCTGAGTATCCTTGAAGTAGTTCTTCCCTACTTAATCATTTCAATGTCTTTTAGAAACAAATTCTCTGAAACAAACTTTATAAATGCGTCAATGCATTTGCAGACAGCGGGCCAGTTGACCTGGCATGAACAAGTTGCCAGGATGTCTAGTCTGACTGCATGCTTCATGTTCGCTAAGATTCATTCTACCCTTCTGGTGCTTATCTATTTCCTGCTGCTGTTAGCCCAAACCCTTTTGATAGATGTTCCTTAAAAAAGAAAGTAACTACATGTAAGAGGATACATTAGGCATGGCCTTGGGTTATAAATGACACTGCTTTTTACCACCATAGTACGTTCTTATACCAGTCTGGAAACTATGGAGTAGTGATTGTAATAGGCCCTTCAGTTCACACTGAAACTGAATCAGCAGAAATCAAGGACAATCAGCCAGAATGAAGAATTTGCAAAATTTGTGCCACATTCGGGCAGGAATTCCAAATGGACTTGATTGATACCTCTTCACAAAAGAGGCGGAATGAGCCGGTTTGCCATCTGAAAGAAAATTCTTGTATATTCCTAGGTATTTGCAGTACATTCTAGAAATTATCACTGCATTCCAGATATTTGTGTTCTTTCTTGTGGCTGGCTGGTTCTCCATCGAATGTGATCAGAATGTTTTGAATAATGTTGGAATGCCATAGAATGCGGTCGTACTGCAGTTAGAATACACTTTGAATGCCGTTCTATATTTTTCCACCTCAAATACACCTTGAATGTTTTGAGCATTACAAAAACATTTGGGACGGCCACAAGAATAGGCACAAATATCTGGCATGCAGTGAGAGTTTCTAGAATACACTACGAATCCCAAGAAATATACCAAGAATTTTATTCAGACGGCTGGGCATACCTGCTGGATGAAGGTTAGACACACATGTAATGTAAAAGCAGTTTGAGTCACCGCTGTTAGGCATGCCTGCTCATTCCAATTCTCATGTGAAGGGGCCTTAAGGCCACACCAATTTAATTGGTTGCTTCTCAGATTTTTTCAGAAAAAAATTGGACAGGCAGGTCAAAAAAAATAATCAAATGATGAGCTGCAAGACTCACCCTGCGAGTCCTGGGGTCTCCTTGCCATGATGAGGAGGGGTGGATGTGGTAGTGGTGGTGAGAGACCCGTCCCCACTGCCCCGCTCCCAGTCATAAGGATCTGATTCCTTGATATTTTTCCTCTGGATCATTCCCTCTATCAGACCCTGCAGGAACTACACAAAAAAACACAACAGAAAAAAAATCAGCTAAGATAAACTTTGATCATGGTAGCATACAAACTACTGTAAATGCATTTAAGTTCGCGGGGATTTAATTTTGCGGTAGCGGGAAAAATGACTTTTCGCGGTAGCACCATGCACTGTTCGCGGTGGTTTTAAGTTCGGGGTGAAGCGGCCACCGTGAAAACCGAAAACATTAAACCACTGCGAAAGTTTCTGCATTTACAGTATTCTGATAGCTGAATATATAAAACACACTTAAAATCAATATGCTTTACTATCAGCAACATAGGAGTCCAATGTAATGCTGCACAAATTGAAACAATCAAGTCTCTTTTATGACCTGGCAAATTGTTCAACAACCGTGACTTTGCTATGCATTAATAGGGAAGTGCAATTTCATGTACAAGTGATGAAACTTAACATGTGTGAACAAATTGTTGGTGGCTGTATTCCCAGGCTTGTAAAGCATTTCAACCATGTAGGACAGTTAATTGGATAAAATCATGTCATGTAACTTTTGCGTGGATGAAAACCCGGGCCACCAGGCTAGGGCCACCTGCAGCTTTAACTTTTTTCCATCCCACACATTTTTTGGGAGCCTATATTGTTCATTTTTGTTATTACATGTCATCTTTAGCTTACAAACTGACTTACAAACTTTTTCATTAACTTCAGGTCATAGTTGAATTTGTTTTGATAAATGGGATGACATTTTTTCTGTCCCAACAAGCAAATTTTCACTGCAGGATGAAGGGACATATCCTAGATACAGAGTTGTTTTCAATAGGGACTATGTGGGCTGAGCACCTACCTGATAATTTGGCTTGTCATAATACTTGAGGCTCTGGACATGTTCAAGGAACTGCTTGAACTCAGAAGGCAAAGACTTGAGAAGCATTCTGTGGTCACATTTCTCCTTCATCAGTCCAACTTGTTCCTGTGGGCCAGAGGACACGAAACACTCACACATCTGGTGGTAATGCTGGCATCAACATGAAATCATCCTTTCAAGAGCACAATTTAATAGTAAAAAATAAAACAACAACTGGAAGATAATTTGGCTGTAACAAGGAGGTTCTACCATGATAATTCAGCAAGAAAACCTACTTGGAGCATACTGTATACAGCAATGTAGTAAATTTCCTACCATACATCCAACTTTAGGTCAAGGCTGCTTGTCTCAGGTCCATAATACAGTCTGATAGGACTACTGTGTAATAATCCTTAGAAGGGGAAAAGTACACTCTCCAGGCACTCCTCATCTGTCTTGTCTTACCTTGTCTTTTATCTTCCTCCATGGCAGGTGTCCTGTGGCAAACTCCACCAGCATGTACAGCAAGGACCATAAGTCATCGTGACGACCCATTTCCTGGGGAGGAACAACTACCACTTTAATACTGTTATATCTTTAAATGTTTGTGGTCTTCTGAGTGTGTTTGTTTTGTATTGAACAACAGATTTACATCAATGAAGATTAGACATCCAGGTAATAAGATAAGCCAAAAAGCACTTACTCAAACAACTGGATAGTTAGGGTATAAAAGACCAGTTTCTTCCGGACCACTTCAGTGTCACTGACGAAAGATAGTGGATGCATTCTGAAACATCTGACCATTTCCAAAATCATATCCAGTTGCTTTTTGGCGGAACTACAGAGTTGTTTCAACTGTGAACTTAAAACACTGCAAAAGCATCGTCTTCCTTCCTACTACAAGAAAAGTTTTTGGAGGATAACTCTCTAGAATATACCGACAATAGAAAAATTCTATCAATCAAATGCTGTGAAACTACATGTACTTCATTAAAGAGCAACTGTTACATTATATTAGGTTTGGCTATTACTGAATACAATTTTATGCCTGCACAAGTTATTGTAGTAGTACTAACATTTTATAGCTAAGTAATTGAGTCATAATTCAGGCCTTGGCTGCAAGCCTTTGGATGTATCTTACCTTAGTATTTATCTGTATTCAGAAATTCACATTACACATTTCCAATCAATAGGTCATTGACCACGATCACATTAACTCACCACTGAGAAAACTCCTGATAATTCCCATGATTTTGATAAGTCTACCATATAAGGCAGTTAAATGGGGTGACTCGACGAAGCAGTATATAAGATATAGGTAAAAGCATTCCAGGTTATGGTACAGATACCGTATCTATGCTTAGGCTCAACTAAGTATATCACGTTACAGAGAGATTGCTACACTATATGGATCCCCAGTTCTACCATCATCAATCACAGGGGGCCTACTAACCACGCAAAGGTGAAGGGTATTGGGTTTCACTCTGGTGAATATTCATTGGTCAAAATATCTGTGGGTGCAGTGGAAGTGACCATGGACCTTAAGTTGTGTTGTGAATAAATGACCAAGCAGATTTAGTATTCTGAAGCTCAAGTTCTTCCCATCATTAGGAAAATGCTGTAACAGTTCCTTTCATGTCCTTGATTAAGTGATGGTACTGGGTAGAGACCGCCCGTGTACCATGGCTTAACGGATCAGTAACCTGCATTCAGTCAATTTTCTCTGCACAATCGTAACAACATACCGTGCAGACAGATATGGCTACAGAATATCAATTTAAAAAAAACAACACTTTACTTCCATAGAAAATTAGCTGCATACTATTTTACATATTAGACCTAGAACAATAAAACTTCTCAAGAAAGTGTCATATCATCTTCATACCATATACACACGTTTATGCATGGCTGCATTTTTCTTTATGATTTAAATTTTTGTATCCAATGTCTTGTTTGTAATCCCAAGCTGTCGATTTTTGTCAACTTTGTCATTTTAACCTTATGAAAATACATGTCCTGTCTCAAAGTTACATTATTACCTCCTGCACTCAGTCTTTGTGATATACTTCCATCATTCTCTCATGGAAGATTTGAAAGGGAATATCCCTAATGGCTGTAGTGTGTGTACATAATGGTAGGTATAACTCATATTGTTAAAAAGATAGGATATAGAAGTGATAAGCTCACCATGTTTTTGTGTGCATTGATGGAAGCATAGCGCACTGTTCCCCTGAAGCCTGCCACTGGTCGAGGCTGAAAATAAGTTTGAAAAGAAGTACAGTTTAGCACAATCATTATGATGTGTGTTCTGCAGTTGTTTCAATATTGTACACTGCATTATACCATTGGAGGGCTTTAGTATGATATTGTCACTGTACCCGTATGCCATAAGTAGGATAGTTCCAGAAGTACTAAATCAGGTGACAGCTCCTCTTTTTCATCGTACTCATATCAAATCCTATAGAATTTGAAACAAACTTAAAACTTAAGATTAAACAAACTTAAAACTTATTATACAATAAGACTCCTTTATAGAAACTCACTGATAATCTACTTGAATGTATACTACTGGCAGAAGAATATATCATTGCAGTCAATATGGAGGGGTAGAAAATCTCATCATAGTACCTGCACATCACATTTAGTCCCACCTGATTGTATCAAGATTTAGAGAGTCACATCTGCTAGCCTACATTGTTTAGTTAGTAGAATTTTAAGATGAATTTGTATTTCTAGTTTTTTGTAGTTTGTAGTTGCCTGTACAAAAGTCACTGTACTATTTGCTGTATTAATAAAGCTTCTCTCTCATCATCATAATGTTAAATAAATATATGCTTATGTGACTGAATGCTACACAAGTCTACGTAGGACATCATAACTTTACAAAACTTGATACTTTTTATTCCTGCAATGAACAGAAAAAAATTAAGTTATCCAGTGAACATGACCTATCATTCCGAAATTCAGCACCTGTAGTATTTCATGATCCCCAATTACGTATTTTAGTCCATTAATGCATATTATTAAAGATTGCAATTGATTTGGATTAACTATGTTCAATAAATTGCACTATGAACAAAATTTTACAGTCTAAAACCTGAGAAAAGATCAGTACTCTAAGGCCTCCCTGATGTAGGATTAAAGTTTTAGTCATCTGTGTGAAACAATGGAGGTAAAACCACAAGACGAGCAGACACATCTGTCATGCAAAGTCTGACTGGCGCCAAACGCGACCTGAAAAATTTATGAGGCACCCAGCCAGTTCTTCAGATCAAGTGACATACATGTGTGCTGGCAGACTCTTGGGCTACAGACTGTAATTCTTAAGTAGTGCACTTGTAGCTTAAATTTGCTTATCATGTGAGAAACAAGGAAGTAACAACGATCAACAATGTTTGGTAAAACCTAATGGTTTCATCTTTGGCTTAAGATTTCAAAATTGTTTTAGACTGAAAATCATTTGCACGAAAAGTTAATGTTGTATACCCAAAATCTATCTAAAATGCAAAATCAGAGATTAGTTATCATTCAAAAGAATCAAAGAAAATAATTGAGAAATGATAGAAAATCATGATCAACCATAAACATCACATTGAGAAATTGTAAAGGTAGGGGGATACTGTCTCGGCTGTATACCGCTCAAGAGACGCTGTGTCTGCCCTACAAATTGGTACTGTATATCTGACAAATCTAATCAGTTTATGTATCAATACATTTGCTTCTAGACATTGGGGAAGCAACAAGATGTATTATTACTTATTACGCCAATCCAAGTTGTCAATTTTAAATTGCAGCATTGAGTGTCGTCAAAAGGCATTTTGTGCCAATTTTGCTGCCCTTGATAGTTATTTGTCACCTTTTTAGTTATTTGTCACTGCCCCTGACTGTGCAGTGCATGTGACACTTCATGAAGCACCAGACAGTCTGACGATATCTTTACAAAGATAAGGATGATGTGTGTACTGACCGTCCTGACTTCCCCAGCTGAGTTGGTATACTGTCTGGCCAGCCCAAAGTCCAGTAGGTACACCTTCCTGGCATCTTGGTGCAGTCGGCCTATCGTGAAGTTCGACTAGAAAATAACAAGACGTCATTTGATAAACTTAACAATCTTAACAACAATCATCAGGTCTTCCTAGATCTTTTGACAAAGTCAACACATCTTTACATGACTATTTCAGGTAGACTATAAGCGAGATTTTCTGTTCCACTGTAATGTAGAGTGTTCACTCATTCTGTTGTATAAAGCCCTAAGCAGAGTAATCATAAGGTGTAGTCTCAATTTTTATCACATTTAACTTGTGGGACCAGTATTTTTTTTTCAGACTTTAATAGTATTTGACATGGTCTTTTCTTCAGGCTTTTTAGCGCATGGGAAAAATTGGTACGTCAGAAATAAAACAAGCTCCAAATATACCGATGACAAATGTGACAATTAGGCTTAGCAGCTGAAAGAAGACCATTAAAGTTTGATTGTATATAACACACTTTTTCCTTCCACTGTTATGATTGATAACATCATTTGTGCATCCCAGAACTTGCCGGGTGACCATTCTGGTGAGCAACAGTCAGATTATGGTAGCCTTGGGTGACCCGGACACGATTACCTCCAAGCCTTGGCGTAAATTCTTGACATTAAAATCATTCCCAGCGCCACTGCGCTGTAGATGTGAGCAGAGTTATGCAATTCCCTGGGCAGAATACGCAGGTAAGAACAGGTAAGCGATTTGCAGAGAATCGAACGGGGTGAGACTGTTCACGCAGTGAAGGAAATCGCGCGGGTTCGATTCTCTTCACTTGAATGCGGAGCGCGCACGGCGATGGCGAGCCTACACTATCGTGCGAGACTATTCCCCTGGTGATGAAACGCGCACGAGCGCGATTCTCATCGTTTGAAGGCGGAGCGCGCACGGCGATCGTGAGCCAATACTATACTACCGGCCTACTAGACACATTTGTATTGCCCATTTGTATTGGATTATCTGTATTGCTCATTTGTCAGCACATCTTATACTTCCAGGCATATGCGACATTCCGAAGTTACGCACCAGTAACTTTCCCAGCGGAGGGAGGGGGCAAATGAATTGTACATGTACTAGGATTGAGCAAGACACAAACAATGCACTCACGATACTGAGATGCACTTACAAACCTTTATTTAGACATTTGTATCATAATCAAGAGCGAAAAAGGACATGAAGTTAAATCAATAGTATTGTTTTCTTTTTCTACAGGTACAAATGGAACGTCGACAGTTTCGATCTAACTCTGAGTCTGAGCAGCGCTAAAGTGAAATGAAAATGAAATGTACTTGAACTTACAGGCTGGCGCTGGCCGAAGGAACGACGTGCAGCTAATACTAGTATTCAGATATATGTATGTACAAGTATTACACGATGGAATAAAGATATCGTACAGAATCTAAATTCTACGTGAAAACATTAACTACGTAACGTTAACTCAGACACATGAAAACATGGCACTGCGGGCCGGCCAAGTTTTGGCGGCATATTTAAATGTAAAAAATAATAAACCTTCAGTAACTGTTCAGAATCTTACAGATACATTTACACTGGCATTTGATTTGTCACAATTTCTTATCATAGCAGGCCGAGATATCGTACATAAGCATCTAAATTCTACATGGAAAAATTAACTACGCTACTTGGACAAAGAAAAACATGGCGTCCTGATATGATGACGCTAAACCGTCATGCACTGCGGGTCAAGTTTTGGCGGCACATTTAAATGTAAAAAATAATAGATCATAATACAGATACATTTACACTGTCATTTGATTTGTCACAATTTCTTATCATAGCAGGCTGAGATATCGTACATAGGCATCTAAATTCTACATGGAAACATTAACTACGCTACTTGGACAAAGAAAAACATGGTTTCTTGGCAAGATGACGCTACCCCGTCATGCACTGCGGGTCAACTTTTGGCGGCATATTCAAATGAAAAAAAATAAATTACGATGCACCTAAATGTACTGTGGATCAAGTTTTGGCGGTATATTCAAATGTCAAAAATAAATTACGATGCACCTAAATGTACTGTGGATCAAGTTTTGGCGGTATATTCAAATGTCAAAAATAAATTACGATGCACCTAAATGTACTGTGGGTGAAGTTTTGGTGGTATATTCAAATGTCAAAAATAAATTACGGTGCACCTGATGGGCCCGAAGGCGTCCAGACCTTCTTTGGCCTCTTGTGTCTTCTGCTGGGCTGTCTCGGCGAGATCGCCCTTCTTTCATATGTCTTTTATCCACTAGATTGTAATCGCAAAATCCTCGACTTGTTTAATTCCACTCAATTGATATTTCATTCTTTGGCTTTATTGACGATTTTTCCATCCTATTTCTTTCGTAATTAACCATTGCTAATTCTTGTCTTTACTTTTCTTTTCAGCGTTTTCTTTCAGGTAGAAAACACGGAGATGCCGGGCAACATACTGCAAAGGACGCCAGGATAGCGTGGGCAGACGCCATTTTGTTAACCAACAATTTCGTAGTGATTTTGTAAATTTGTTCGTACTAATCTGTAAATACTTCGGTAAATACTTCGGCATGTAGTGTAAAGTTTGAATACATACGATACTTGCTGGTCTACGTTTTGTACGCTCGTTTGATTTAATTATAAAATAGCAAACGCTCGATTTGTTTTCATGAATGATATACTGTAGTGTAGCGTCACATCACGGCCCATGTTCTACTAATAAATTTTGTACGAAGTTTGTAAACGTTGTGTGAGTTGTAAGGGTGAGTAGTTTTGTAGATTGTAGCGTAAACTCTGAATACACGGGATAGGTAGGATGTATTTGTATATATTTCATGTAAGGTTATGAATTTGCTGTGGTATGTAAGTCTGTTTTGTAGAAGGTTTTAGTAGAAAATAACGATGTTGGTGTTGCGTGAGCTATTTGTCTCTGTTTTGTTGCTGACTTACGTGATTAGTAACGTTACTACATTCCCGCAAAGGGTTAAATGCCAACCCAGAAATAGAGTAGAGTAGAGTAGAGTAGAGTTCTTCAGGCATAGAGTGAGTCTTACTATACGTTATCGACAAGTATCGCTGTCAAAAGTGTGTCCGCGCCCGTACCCGACGTCTTTCAAAATGGCGTGGGTTCTCGCCTTGAATTGAAGATATTCGAACGTTTAATTTGTCTAGTAGGCCGGTAATATTGGCTCACGATCGCCGTGCGCGCTCCGCCTTCAAGCGGAGAATCGCTCGTGCGCGTTTCATCACCAAGGGAATAGTCTCGCACGATAGTGTAGGCTCGCCATCGCCGTGCGCGCTCCGCATTCAAGTGAAGAGAATCGAACCCGCGCGATTTCCTTCACTACGTGAACAGTCTCACCCCGTTCGATTCTCTGCAAATCGCTTACCGGAACCTAGCTCGAATACGTCCCCATGACCTCAACGGACGAAAATCAATACAAGTTTGGGAAGTATGCAGATCCAGTGGCATAATCTGGGCAAGTCTACAGCTCAGGCTGTTCTACCCAGATGATATACAATCATACAAGGCAGCAGAACTAGGGGGGCAGCAGGTGATGCACAATTTGTTGTACAAGATAGATAGTCATAATCATTTCTACACTTGGAATAGCATTATCTTTTGTAGCGCCACGGGAGAGAAGAGCACTCAACATAAAACATACTTCGAGAGGTAATCTAAGGAATAAAGACAGAAAATGTCAACCAGCCCCATGTTGTGTCTAAACAGAGTGAAGCAAGTAAAGAAATTGAAATTGAGAAGTATCTTTATAGCTGCCCATGTTGATGGTTACGAAACATATTTCTAAATTACAAATTTCAAAATTTCTTATCATCCAGTTCCCAAACTGAATCACAAGTAGCTTGGGAAGAAATTTGCTATCATGATAATAGCATCTACATGTATGAAGTTGAACAAAAAGTGCCAAGTATGTTTGATGTCCCTGTGTAGGATGTGTATAGGTTTGTGTGGCTACAAGAATATGTAGTACAGGTTTGATGTCCCTCAGCCTGTGTAAAGTTATGGATACATACATATTTGATGTCTCTGTGTATTGTAATGTTATGGATACGTACAGGTTTGATGTCCCTGTGCAGGATGTGTATAGGGTAGTGGTTACATAGATACGTACAGGTTTAATGTCCCTGTGTAAAGTTATGGATACATATAGGTTTGATGTCCCTGTGTAATGTTATGAATACGTACAGGTTTGATGTCCCTGTGCAGGATGTGTATAGGGTTGTATGGTTTACATAGATACGTACAGGTTTGATGTCCCTGTGTAAAGTCATTAATACATACAGGTTTGATATCCCTGTGTAGGATGTATTTATAAGGTTGTGTGGTTACATGGATACGTACAAGTTTGATGCCCCTGTGTAATGTTATGGATACGTACAGGTTTGAGGTCCCTGTGTAGGATGTGTATAGGGTTGTGTGGTTAGAGGAATACCTACAGGTTTGATGTCCCTGTGTAATGTTATGGATATGTTATGTACAGGTTTGATGTCCCTGTGTAGCATGTGTATAGGGTTGTGTGGTTACATGGATACGTACAGGGTTGATGTCCCTGTGTAAAGTGATAAACACGTACAAGTTTGATGTCCCTGTGTAGGATGTGTATAGGGTTGGATACGTACAGGTTTCATGTCCTTGTGCAGGATGTGTATAGAACACTGGTTACATGGATACGTACAGGTTTGATGTCCCTGTGTAGGATGTGTATAGGGTTATGTACTTACACTTATACGTACAGGTTTGATGTCCCTGTGCAGGATGTGTATAGGGTAGTGTGGTTAGAGGAATACCTACAGGTTTGATGTCCCTGTGCAGGATGTGTATAGGGTAGTGTGGTTACATGAATACCTACAGGTTTGATGTCCCTGTGTAGGATGTGTATAGGGTTGTGTGGTTAGAGGAATACCTACAGGTTTGATGTCCCTGTGTAGGATGTGTATAGGGGTGTGTGGTTAGAGGAGTACCTACAGGTTTGATGCCCCTGTGTAGGATGTGTATAGGGTTGTATGGATAGAGGAATACCTACAGGTTTGATGTCCCTGTGTAGGTTGTGTATAGGGTTGTGTGGTTAGAGGAATACCTACAGGTTTGATGTCCCTGTGTAGGATGTGTATAGGGTTGAGTGGTTACATGATTACTTACAGGTTTGATGTCCCTGTGTAGGTTGTGTATAGGGTTGGATACGTACAGGTTTGATGTCCCTGTGTAGGATGTGTATAGGGTTGTATGGATAGAGGAATACCTACAGGTTTGATGTCCCTGTGTAGGTTGTGTATAGGGTTGTGTGGTTAGAGGAATACCTACAGGTTTGATGTCCCTGTGTAGGATGTGTATAGGGTTGAGTGGTTACATGATTACTTACAGGTTTGATGTCCCTGTGTAGGTTGTGTATAGGGTTGGATATGTACAGGTTTGATGTCCCTGTGTAGGTTGTGTATAGGGTTGTGTGGTTAGAGGAATACCTACAGGTTTGATGTCCCTGTGTAGGATGTGTATAGGGTTGAGTGGTTACATGATTACTTACAGGTTTGATGTCCCTGTGTAGGTTGTGTATAGGGTTGGATACGTACTTGATGTCCCTGTGTAGGTTGTGTACAGGGTTGGATATGTACAGGTTTGATGTCCCTGTGTAGGTTGTGTACAGGGTTGGATATGTACAGGTTTGATGTCCCTGTGTAGGTTGTGTATAGGGTTGGATACTTACAGGTTTGATGTCCTTGTGTAGGTTGTGTACAGGGTTGGATATGTACAGGTTTGATGTCCCTGTGTAGGATGTGTATAGGGTTGGATACGTACAGGTTTGATGTCCTTGTGTAGGATGTGTATAGAACAATGGTTACATGATTACTTACAGGTTTGATGTCCCTGTGCAGGAAGCCCACATCATGTACAGCCTGCACGGCGCGCAGCATCTGTACGCCCAGGCGCAGGGTGGTGCTGATGCTGAAGGTCCCGCGCACCTGACTCCTCCGCAGCTCCGCCAGGTTCCGCCCCTGCAGCGACATCACCACGTAGTTGAACCGCTCGTTCCGCCCGCAGCTGATGAACCGGCACACATGGTCCTTTCCTGCAACGGCAGAATGGTCGCAGATTTTACATACAAGTTGAATGATACAAGTTTTACATACAAGCTTGTCGTTTTAACTTGGTTCTGTACCTGTCACATTTCATACTAACTTTGGGAAAAATGTGCAAAAAATTCATACTCAATGCAATGTCTCAGTGAGAACTATCTTTCTATCTATCTGTATCTCTATCTATCTACTTATCAATCTATCGATCTATCAATCTCTCTGTATAAATCTCTCTCTATATTATATATATAAATCTCTCACTTTCTCTCTGTATGTATATATATATTTGTCTCTATGTATATGGTAATGATTACACAACTCATCAGACTGTCTTTTAACATTGAAGTTTTTGCTAAAAAGAACTGTTTGATAAGTGTAAATCTTTGAGCATCATATGTGTTATAGTAACCCTTAATCAAAGGGTACAACTCCAATCAGAATTGAGCAAAGTTACAGGTAAGGAATACTTGTACATCTGCTGGCCTCTTAACTCACCCTGCAGTTTCTTGAGAACAGCCACCTCCATCTTGAGCACCTGTTTGGGCTGACTTGCCGACTCCAGCTTCAGGGCCACCGCCTCCTGGTTCTGGAGGTCACGACCCTCGTAGATCTCACCTAAGGAGAGGAAGGAAGACTTAGATCTGATCATTCTGAACATGATGATAGCCTGAGGTTGACAAGAAATATCTCATGAATACAAGGCTCAAAATACCACCAGGTCCTGCATATGCAGGTTAGTGTAGGCAAAAATTGGAGCTGTGCAGGTATTTCTGGTATCTACCTGCACCTAAGCTGTACTGGTCCATGTACTGGGTTTTATACATAAATTTTGTTTGATTTAGATGTATAGGGATTGTTACTAGCTGATACCTTTCACTACATTAACATGAAGTAAAGGAAACAATAAGCCCTTTTACTGTCTGTCTTTATTTTAATTGTAGCAGGAACAATACAATGGTGACACTAGGCAGCTAGCTAAAAGTGATGAATCGTTAGCACAAGAAAACAACAGGGTATAGTGAACCATCTTCAGGGAATTGATCTAGTGATCATGAGTCTCAAAGCTGATACCTCAGCTAGTAAAGGACATTCTGTGCTCTCACATATTTCTGACATCGAAGCTTGCAAACATTCTGCACTATATGGATGATAACTCTCAATATCAGTGGCATGAATCCAAGCCAATGTCACTCCAGGAAGTTAGAGTAATCATTTCAGCATGCTACACGCTAAGAAACTGGCAATTTAAGAGGAAAGTCTGAATACCAAGTGTGTAATCTCTGCCATGACTGATAACCATTATTGCTTAAATTTAGATTCTCAACATGATTCTGATTTTGAAGCACTCATAAAGTTTTGTGCAACTCAATGCATTAACAACAGGGATTTAAATTTTACGTGGTGCAAATTGTCATCATTCCTAACATGACGCCTTCAGTACATGACTATGAAATGTTCCCCAGTCAGAACAAGCTCTATATATAGACACATCTATTATTCAGGGTTGATGCCTTGCATGATGATGGGATGTAAATGGATAGCTTGCCAACCTCATGCATGGTACAGCAAGTTGGATAGTGACATTTCACTTAGAGTCTGTATCTGTATTTCATTGAACTGTCTGCTTGGTAGATGGTGTGTGTTCCTCGGCTGCAGGCACCTTACCACTTAGAGCAGTAAAGCACTGTTCTGTTTAATCGATGGAAGGAAACATCTTCTAGCAGTAGAACAGCAAGCATAGCCCATAGAACATTGCTTTCATACATAAGACTCTTATTGGGTATTCTACTTGCTAGTAAATGTATATGTGAGATGTTGCTTGGCTGTCTGTTTAACTCAGATAAAGTGATTCTGACCTTGACAATACAAACATCAATAGGACTGCAGTCATTTGGGGCAATTACTGTGAATGTATTTAAGTTCGTGGGGATTTACTTTCGTGGTAACGGGAGAATGGAATGTTTGCGGTAGTCTTAAGTTCGCGGCAGCACCATAGATTGTAGTCACATACTGTAATGGAAAAATGTGTGCCGTGGCTTTTCTTCACTTCACTGTGAAAACCGTGAATGCAAAACTACAGCGAACATTTCTGCATTTACAGTATTATAGCACAATTTATATAAAAAGAAGTCATGCATTCTAGGCATTTTTTTTCCAAACAGCTTTATCAAATTCTAGCCTGGTATCCAGCCGTAATATAGCTCCTAAGTCTCTTCTCTCCGCTTTGCAATTGCAACGGCTATATTACGGCTGGATACCAGGCTATTAAATTCTCGTTGCAAAGACCTGAGTCTGATATAAACATGCCTATTTTCCTGAATTTATCAGGACTCTTTTAACATACAAAGGAACAGCATGTTTTCTTCTGGCTCAAGCCACTGGCAAGGCTGTTGACAGCCCTGTGAATTGACACTGCAGGCAAACCTGATTACGCTGATACTAGGTCAGTAGAAAATTGGTTGATAGAGATTGATGCGGCAGTGTCCACAACGTAATCAGTTTAGCACAGCAGAAATACCATCACTTCATCACACTAGGCCCAGACAATCAAACATTATTCCATAGCATCCCAGGACAACCACTGACCCGGTATTTTTGCGGATATATTCAACTGTGATATCATATAGTCATTCTATTAAAGAACTAAACAAAACAAAGGTGTAAGAATGCCTTAATGAAAGGAGCAGGGGTCAACAGTCAATCAATACATAAATGACTGTAATTTATCACATAAGACTTCCAAATAGAAAGATTCTTGGCCACACTTTTCTGAGAATTTTAATAGAAATACAAATAGCCCTAAACCAAATCTGAATACTCTTTTATTTTTATGATACGTTCAATGGTTTCTGAAAGTTTGGGTATTTTTAGTTCTCATAAATTCATCTATCCTAGTGGAGCTACAATCATTTATAGATTCCCAAGATTTTTGCACCTTCCAGCTGAGGGCTGTACTGTCAGCCTTGTCAGAAACTTTTAGAGTAGTAGGCTAACATCTGAAAGTAGCAGGCTAGTCGCGGAGCGGCTTGCGGCGAGCCACGAAGTGGAAAATTTGTGAATTTAGACGCCTAAACATGGTTTTTGGTGTATTCTGGGCAACTTTTCAGCTTGTATCTTTAAGAGTTTACATCTTGGAATTAACGTCCACCATTTTATGAAAGAATCCATCCACAATGAGGCATGTTGTGTTTCTAGTTATAGTCCAGCAAATAGTCACAGGCACACACAGCTAGGTGTGTGCACTCAAAGGTCCAGATATTACCACGCCTCCTTGGAGGTGTGGTGGCAGTGCCTGCTGCAATCTCAGATAATGTAAACAACAGAGAAAACCTAATACACATGTGGGACATTCATCAAAATGACAGTTTTCAGATCCCCAAAGACCCAGTAAGCTATCAGAAAACTGCCAAGAGTTTTATCAAGACAAATTGCTGGGGGATTTTGTAACAAAAGTAGGCAGCTGAAAAATGTAAAGTAGGCGGAGAAAATAGCCGGCAGCCGGCTTGATTTGACAAGGCTGACTGTGATCAAACTAAGGCCTGTGACTGGAATGATGTGACCCATTTTTGTTTGCCTGCCAGGAAAAGTGGTGGTTTAATCAAAAAGTCACTCCAACAGCAGACATGTGGGACACATCCTCGGCATGAGATGACACTATGAGTATGACTACACCTCCAGTTTTCAAATCAACTTTGGTATTGACAGCAAGCTGTGAATCACAGTGACGATACCTCAGACCTTTATCCATTCATCAATAGGACAAAATTCCTCTCCAGCTGGGTCAGGACAAATCATCAATAATTCTGCAGACAGTCCAACTCCACCGGTAATACCTGCACTGAGCATACCCCAGGCTGGCTTTAGATCTGGCACTTGTAATAAGTCTGTCTCAAAAACAGACCAGTTACTAGATGGCTGGCTATAATACTTGTACTAGTTTCTTGGAAGACCACCTGCATAGACAGTAGAGTTTGAATTGGTACAAACAGTTTGGTTACCCATGTTGTTATGTTGATAGTTTCAGTATTAAGGCATACCTATACACAAGTCACATCTCTTCAATGTCAACTATGACTTCTAAGCTTTTCATAGATGTTTATAATTACTAAGACATTCTATATCCTTTAAAAGTCGAATACCATAGCCACCGAGTACATGTACAGTCTACAGATACATGTACATGTGCGCAACATTGGAGGGCTAAAGAGCACTGTCTACGCAATGAGGTACTGACTGACATTCAATCAATAAACTGTCATGACCCCAAGCTGTCCCGGACAGAGGCCTGCCTCCACCATGAAATGAGCTGGCTACATCAATGGAACAATTAAAGTGCCGCAAGAAATGATAGATGGACAGATATCAAGGGTATGAATGGTAATCCAGCAGAGGCTTGTGCTATCTTTTCACCTTTAATTTTAAATGGTCAATATTCGATGGTGCTGCTTCAAGCTCCTATATTGTAAATATACATGGACTCATGATTTCCCACATACTAGAATCTAAGTAGACATGGTGTACAATTTGTAGATGAATGTCTTTCTTTACTTGTTAAAAAATGTTTTTTTGTGTAAAAAATGTGTTTGTTTGTGCCAAGAAATGACAAATTGTTATCAATGTCCAAGACAAGTAGTAAAAAGTACTATTCTTGGATATTCTCTTCACACATCAAACTTGTGACTTATTTCAGAAAATAGCAGTTACATTCACCATTTATACTCAGTGTTTTCAACCAATATGTTTAATGTTAGAAAGAAATAGCTTCGTGGCATTTCATGATATGTTCTTCCACCTGATCAATGTTCATGCAAGTCAATGTGAAGTCTACAGCAGCCATCTCAGCACCAGGGACAGGGAAAGCTGCATTATGGATGCTGATGCACACCTGTGGCCACACAAATGGCCTGATTATGGCTGGCATCATCGCACACGCACCGGCATACAGAGATGTATGGTGCCAAGATTGAGGTCGGAGAATGTACTGTGGTAAAATTGTCTGGAACTACATGCTTCAGTTCACTGCTTAGGACTAGGTGGAATTCTGCTTCATCTATTGTAGAACTGTGCAGCTATTCAAGTAATGCTGAGTGTGATTCAAACTTGACATACTGAACTTAACATACCAAAATAGCTTATTTTAATGATACAAATCTACGAAAATCCATAGCAGTTATAGCCTGGTTGACATACATAAAACACATGTAACCATCTGATGTTATATGATGAACTGATGTTTCATCTTGAACTATTTGACTGATTCCAGGCACTGCAATTCCTGACTTGCTGGTCTGAATCAAGCCTAGAGCTACTCTGCATTATATGAGGGTGGGAAAAAATTATTGCACAGAATAAGAAAGATGAACCAGAGCACTAATAACTACCTGTGGTGTTTACATAAAACAAAGTTGGTGAGAACCTCAGAGTATATTTCATCCATGTCTAAAATGGAATAGTCCTAAAACTCACACAAAACAGTGACTGAAAATAGCTGTTTGCACTAGATTGGGATCTGATTATTCTATCTGGGACACAGCTATGGAAGCTTTTAGCATGGAATTGCAAATGCCTTGGAAAATGTGATCAGTTTTCCAGACTTCAATTACTTAAACTAAGCTAGGCTATTTCTGCTCCAGCGAGCATTTGTTAACCCCTAGGATATTCCATTTCTTCTGGAAATGAATGGATTTCAACCAATAATGATTAACAAAAGAAGGAAATGATGGAAAGATGGAAGTTCCTGATATGAAAGAGTTAATTAACAGCTCATCAGTCTGGGATAGAGAAAATGTGTTCTAACTGCTGTTGATCATGGGTGAGTGTGGACACATTTCCTTTCCAAGCAAATTTCTTCCCATTTTGGAACATCTTTCATTCATAAGTTCTACTTTGATGCCTCCAGCATTAATTTTCTGACAAGATGATTAATTTTCTTACTGTACAGATGTGGATATCTTCGCATACAGAAAAGTATTCAATTGCATCTCAGTAAAATTTGTTTTCTGTAGTTGTTGTGAGAAGCTAGCAATAGTTACAACTATGTAATAAGAAATGTGATTTGGGGCTTTCAAAAAACTCTCTATAGACAGCTTTATGGTAGAGAAAGGTTAATTAATATCTACAGTGCACAACGTGCAGAGGTTGTTGCACCTAAATGTACTGATGATCTATCCTTATCCTTTCGTTCATGGGTGACCTGAACAGTAACATCATTCCTTTATTCCTTTATTGCGATACCCTTTAGCCCTATCTAGGGCTAGTATTCTAGGGTTCAAAGTTCAAACAGTAAAACATACACATAAAATGCAAACACACACACACACACACACACATATATATATATATATATATACATATATATATATAGAGAGAGAGATAGATAGATAGATAGATAGATAACAGATCAAAAGAAACATACAGTCATAACACAAATTGTACAGATAAAATACTTTGTAACAATAACAATTTTCATCAATAAAGAGGAGATACCCATTGTTTAGCTAAATGTTTGAAATATTGCTTCAAATATTGGTCTTAGAAGGTGGCAGTCAACAGGAAAATACTAGTATACAGTAAGACTAAGATCATTTTTGTCAAGAGAAGGTTAAAGATTATGAATATGATAAGAGGCTTGACATGCTTGTATCAGTGCAATCTTAAGAGGACAAGTGGAAAATCACTGAACACAGTACCAGGGAAAATGTGTTTGACCTCTGGTTGATCATAATGTACAGCCCACCATTCTGTGCCATTAGCAGGGAGGGTATTCATCACTGTTTCACATACTAGTAGTCTGAAGAGATACGGCCTGTCTTTATGATTATTACTCTGACCTGTAGACAAGTGTCAGCATTACTATATACTGAAAACCTGTTAAGATGGCAGTTTGACAAAACATCCACCATCACTTTTGTTACAAACATTATCTATTGAAAAGATACTTTATTTCTTTATTTGGGTTTTTCACATAGTGAAAGGGAGGACAAAACAGGTGCAAAAATGCACCTTTGAAGGCTGCCCTGCCATACTGACATTATGTTTGAAAGATTATCCTTTTATCAACATCCTCACCTACATCTTACTTTTGTATCTGATCAGAAGCTATTAATCCATTAATTTTTGGACAAATGTCTGTTTTTTAAATATTTTGTATAATTTTGTTGGATGTAATATTTTTCATTTTAAAACTTAACATGAAACAAAAATACAGTTTTAACAAAGAAACGCCCCCCAAAATGCACAGGAATCCATTATGGGGGCTCTAAACACTTGTTATTCCCCTTCACATGAGTCTCCAGATGGATGGGCTGTGCCTGTGATTGGATGGCTCATCAACCACCTGAACATCAGGAGAATGTGCTTCACAGCTCATGACCAATTTTCCTCACCTGAACCTGTTTTCAGCCGTATGTTATTATAGCATACATCACCTGCTGCCATGCTATACCACAGGGACGGGAAATGTCATTTCCAACCCTAAGCTCACTCTGCTTAGTCAGGCATTTCAGTGAAAAATAGCGTATTAAGCTGTCCTGAAATGGGGGCTTAAAAAGAGTTACGATATATTAGTTTGTTACAATTTCGTTAGATGCTTCAGGCTGATTTAAGTTCAGTGTTGAACAAAACAGTGCAGTAACAAAAGCAAGAAGCTGATGTCTTGTTGATAGCTCTAGACAGCTATTTTTCTATAGCTGATGATAAAAAGTAGAATTAACAGGGAGACTAAACCTGGCTTTCACATGCAGGAATTCCTTGCAAAATACTAAATAGTTGTGACTGCTCATAACACTTGAGTTTCTGGACAAGTTTTAACAGGCTGGCATGGTACATTTTGTTTTACATCCTGGGAAAGGTTAACACTGGTAAGTACATCAATTACCTCCAGAAAATCAGTTTATGCTAACTTCTGCCAGAGTAGGGCAAAGGAAATTGTAGGAATTGGCACACAAAGCCAAAGAAGAAACTACTCTAGAGAAAAAAATAATTATATATATAAGTTACAATTTTGTTGCAAGAACAAATTGTTGCAATATCAATTGTTTTCCTCTTCTACTTTAAAGAAGCCCAAGTTTTGTACATTGCTGATATTTTTGGTCTTGAGCTGAAAAAGATAAAGTGGGAAGAACAAGAGGCAGAGAGTTAAAAGTCTGATAACCAAAGTGAACATCTACTTCGCATCTGTGCTTGCACTGATTCCTTGTCAGAGTGTGTGAGGAAAATTTAGTGTTTAGATGTAAATGAGTCTTCTACACATGCAGCTCACGTTGGCAGGCTAGTTCAACATTCAAGAACGGCTTACTCAACACGCTTTCATGCCATTATCTGCAGGGCACATTGGTCACTACCCCATGGCCCTATCATCTTTACAACTTATCAAGTTTGTGCAGGTTGTAAAGCCTTGAACTTTGTCATGAAGCTATCAACTCAAGGAGATTACACAGTATAAGCAGCTACAGCAATTGCCATCAAATGTAGTCAGCAGCTTACACACAGAGGGTTGAATCAAAGAGCAGGCAATTCTGGACAAAGAAATTAGCAACAAATAGATTTTTGTTGTAGATGCCAATTGCCAGGGGAAATAAGCCCCAACTGTTGTTCACCAAGATGAGTTTTTAGTAATACTGTGAAACAGTACATAAACCCAGTAAAAACATCTTCTGTGACCCAGTAAGGACACAGGATGTTTTCACAGTCATTCCTGTAAGCCACAGAACTTCAATATCCTGCAATGTGGCTTGCATGTTAAGTACATACAGACTCGAGAGGATTGGCGGACCAAACCTCCACACCCTTTGGGGAACTTTACGAAATACAGGAAGTTACACACTTCCAAAGTTGCACACTACACAAACACAATGTGTGCATATAACACACCTTGTAACATCATGTTTTTAAACATGAATCTCTGATTTTGTCTTCTTAGTTAGACTATACCCAAACATATCATACATTCCACATCCCTTCGGCATCCATTCAAATGCTTTGACCTACATCATTCTGATAAAACATCATGGAAGTTTTTTTTTGTTCTAATCATTGCTGAATGGCCAAATCTAATATCCATGCAAATGTGGTGTTTTGGCTGGTCGCCAGTGAAAACCAACTATCATGTCTTGGAAACACTATGGATGTCGCAATGTGGGATAACAGGAAGATCTATAATACTGTCCATAGGTGGTCCTAGCTATGACAGGGCCACCTCACATATGGTTCTGATAAGAGTTCAATAAAGGGACAGACCACAGTCTGTCCACAATCAGTTCTGACCAGGCAACCACAGAGTGAACGTCTCATCTTATTCTCCCCTACATTTGGTGGCTTGCGGTGTGTTGCCGCTTTCGAGCGGCCGAACCCGTGGTAAAACGCCGTCCTAGGCCTTTGCCTCGCCCGCTACCATGTCGCCCGACTCGCCCGGTGGACTGCCGTCTGTGCTGTGATGCAAGGCCTGTCACCGTGCCACGTTGCCGACCGACCTCGCCCCGACGTGCCACCACGCCGTCCGTTTTATAGCCAGCCTGCCTGCTACCGCCGTAGACCGACAACAGACCCAGCTCGTCCGATGTGTCTCCATGCCGTTCCCTTACCCAGCCTGCCTCCAGACCTCATCTTCCAATGTACCCAGCCGCTTACGCTCGTCGTCGCCGAAGGACAGGGCCGGACCAGACGCCGCCCCGAAGCCGTCCGCAGCCGATACGTGTCAATGCTGTCCTGCAGACGTCGCCGCCGTCTGCTCGCCCCGACCCGCCGCGCCCACCCGACCAGCCAGCCGCGCCTGTCCGACCCGGCCCGCCGTGCCTGCTTGACCCGGCCCCATAGCTTCACACCAAGGACCCGTTGCCGTCTCGACCAAAGCTGCCCCGTGACACAACGTTAACCTCGAACTTCCAAGTATGACCGGCGTGAACTGAACTCAGCTGTGACTCGAACGATCTAGAACTGTATAAAGTATTTCTACTTGCCCCTGGAATGCCACTGAACTGCGTACAAAGACCCACGAACTCTTCTTTTGGTTTTATTCTAGGCTAGCAAGGTACGGTCGCACAAATGTATTGTATATGTTCTAAGTTAGCTAGTAGCGTTCTCTATGCCTTGACCGTACGCCTACGGGTAACGTCATGCGCCTTCTGAACTTATGTTGTGCTGTATTTTGTGTGTTGACTGTGTGATGCTTGCCTATGGAGAGCCAATGCCTGCGGGATGTCTCTCCTAGGAAGATCCTTGTGTTTGTTGTATGATGCTTGCCTTAGTAAATAGTTAAGCCTACGGGACCCTATTCTCATGTCTGTATGCCCGGCCACGTGCGCACTGTAGCTGTGTGACTGCCCGGAAGACTGAGTACTGCTAGGGAGTATTTTTGTTTCTTGGCCGCTGTGCCAGTAGGAAGCCAATTGTTTTTGCTTGTTTGTTGTTTCTATGTTTGTGCGATTGAAGTACTGGCGCCTGTAACAGCCAAGGCCCATTATGAGTCCATTATCACAGCAGCAGTCCGTCTGTAAAGCATCATTGCCAGGAAGAAGCTAATTACTTGTCACACCCGTACCAGATTATGATCTATATGCTACCTCATCTGTTTACATTTGACCTCTATATTTTAAACTTGTAATAATTGTATTGTAACGTAACGTTTTACGCATGACTTTAAAGGTGTCGAGGGCGACACCTGTTGTAAGGGGGGGAAGAGTCTTGGAAACACTATGGATGTCGCAATGTGGGATAACAGGAAGATCTATAATACTGTCCATAGGTGGTCCTAGCTATGACAGGGCCACCTCACATATGGTTCTGATAAGAGTTCAATAAAGGGACAGACCACAGTCTGTCCACAATCAGTTCTGACCAGGCAACCACAGAGTGAACGTCTCATCTTATTCTCCCCTACACATGTTATGATCTAAAATGTAAAAGATGTAGAGACAAGCCTCAAAATTATTTGCTTGGATGCTGGTGCTTATCTCATGGCAAAGACTGTAAAATCTGGAATCCTGCAGTAAATGAATAGACACTCTGATATAAACCACTGATAAGAGCCGATAACAACCAAGAGCAAAACATTTACAATAGCTAAAAATTTCAATGGTACATGCAATTAGTGATTTTGTGTGCACAATTACACTAACAGGTATTCACTTTGAAACCATTAAGTCAGTTGACTGTACTAGAGACTGATTGTTCAGAATATAAAGTAGTGGCAATAAAATCTATCAAAGGGACTAGGGAGGTGATACTTGTAACATTCCAGTGGAGTTAATGAAGCAAGGCTTGAAATAATTTCTTTCGCCTGCAAAATGTGTTCGCCAAATTTCAAATTGATAATATTTTTTCTGCGATCTCAAAAACTTTTCAGGTCGCATGTACCAGTGATTAGGCAATTAATGAATTTAATGACCCTTATCTTATCTATTGATGGACGACTTAAGTTGGAGTAACCAAATGTATCAATGTACCATATACATGTACTAAGTATTCAGAGTACATTTAGAATCCTGATAAATTCACATCTATTGTACAAGGTGGTGAGGTATTGGCTGTAAGAGGCAAGTCACCCTGTGGTAATTTATCACTATCCTCTGCACCTGACTCCTGGCTAGTTGGGAACTGAGTGAAGACATGACTTGGATGCAGAATGTGGGCTTTATGAATTGGTTGTCTGGGAAAGGGGATTAGCAGCACATAGTTATCCCCAGGCTCCATCTGGGGACTTAAGGAACTTGGTTAATGAAAGGGCAATAGTTTGATTGTTTCAGCAGAATATTACTTCACAGCAGTTGCCTGCAAATGGGACAGATGGGCCAAGGTGAATATTCCAGACACTTGGCATTTCAACTTTACTAGAATGAACTTGGTCATTCAGAATAAGGGGAAAAAATCTAACAAGAAATTTTACTAATGTAGCAATGACCCCTGCTATGTAAGTTCTTGACCATCTATGGTTCACAAAAGAACAGAACTTAGATTTGCCAAAAGGTTTCAAATTCTTCAATGATAGCATCTCTCTCCCTGATTGCAGTCCACACCCAATGACTACCATAATGGCCTGTCTCTCATGACTCTTAAACCAGGACTACGGCACTTTTACTGCCGCGAGCCGCTATGTAGGATGAGTTACGGCATGGGCTACTTTCAAGGTGAGGATTTCGGGCGCACTTGAAGCATGATCAAGAGGCCATTTGCAAATTGTACAACGTGCCGCCCATACCTAAGCTGTGAAAAAGTTAGACGGCAAGAAATGAAATGGTAGTATTTTGACCATAGAATTTTCCACATAACCTTTTGAGGACCATTTTCTAAATACCTGACAGACTGCTGTTTCTAAACATTGTTCAAATAATATTACTGCAGTGACAGCTTCTACCTAGCCTGGTCACCTTGAAGCCCCTACTGTCTTATCTTTGCTGCATATTTTACTGCCCAGCACCAGGAACAGTCATCTAACCAACATCTTGTACAGAGACATTCACCATTTAGTTTCCCCATCAATTAAGATGCTGATATTATCAGAGAACTCTAATATGAACATTATCTTGGGTTCAGGCTAAGTTCAACCATAATTAGTCAGATTGATGTATATGATGAAGTCCAGTGCCCTAAAGACTTTGAATCATGATGGTGATAAATGTGACAATCAAACCTCATTACTTACGAGCAGCTGTATAGACTATAGAATGTATTTATTACTTTACACAACTCAGAATGGAAAGCTGTAAACTTACCAAATCCTCCGCCTCCAATCTTCTTAACCTGTGATAGAAATAGCAAAAAGAAAAAAAATTGATTTCATGACATTTATAAATTGTAAAATCTATTGAGTGAAGGTCAATGTCAGTGTAAAAATTATTCCATTTCCTTTTTATTGATGGCACATGTTTATTCAGTAGACAAGGCACACCCCTGCTATAAGTGAAATATCAATACAAGGGCAGGTTTAATATAGGATGGAATTTTTGCCATTATCAGTGCCCAAGTTGAGTATTGATTACGTCAAGAGCAGAGTTCCCTTACCAAACTTCGTCACCCTGGGAGAATATCTGATAACCCCTGATAAACTCTCCACGTACAGACATAAGACATACTAGATATGTTGTGTAACTCTAGGACATCCAGGGAATCATTGACTTATTTAAATTGTGCAATACAATCTGTATTCTTCAGATAACATAAATATTTCCCTAAAAACCCTTACTGTGATATGGATTAGAACTATGTCCGTGTTACATAGAATACAGATGGTCATTTACTATTACTCTGAAGAAGGTACAAATTTTCTCCACTACTAGTACCATACCGTGTACATTCATGTTGCTAATCATCTGCATTCCCCCTCTACAGTTTTAGCCTGGTATCCAGCCAAATTATAGCTCCTGGGTCAAGTCTCCTATACCAAAGTTATACGGCTGGATACCAGGCTACTACAGTTTCTATCTACCTTTCTCACGTATTTTCATAATCACAGGGAGCACAAACATTCCAGTGCCTGATAAGTCATTTATAAGTGGCTTCCCTCTGTTTTTGGTATGTACATGCATGCTGTGTGTAGACCACAGCTAAGGGCCAGCCTCCTGCTGGTTCAAATCATCCAGATAACATGACAGTTTGGAATTAGGAAAACAGTTCAGGAATTCCGAGCTTTGGATATTCTTCACTAGACAGGGCATAGACAGGAGACCTGCTTTTTAGACAGTCACCCCAGGCAGCCTAATTATCCAGACTTTCTGCACAGTGCAAGATGGCTAGAAGCTTGGTAGTGGTTGGGATACCAGCCAAGTATTGAACTGTACTTTATCCATCACGTAGGTTTTTCAGTGTGGAACTGCATTGCTTGGTTGCTTGATAATGGTGTGTAGGTTTATTGAGGTTACTTTAGTAGGTGCTTTGGTGTTATTATGATCTCACTAACCAGTGGTGAGGGGTAGCACGTCAGAGAGTCAATGTTGCAGAGAAGTTCCCAGGCATGATAAGAGAACATACATGGCACACAGTAGTCTGGTTACCATCCGATTTCTACCAGGGCTCCTTGCATGCACTGCCTATAACGATTGCAAGGAGTCCCGGTAGAAATCGGATGATACCCAGGCTATGCATACTCCATGAACCATTTTTCAAGCAATAGTTTCCCTCAAAGAATTGCCAGCTTACAGTTTGTGCACATTATATTTTAGCATTAACATAGCTCAATCTCTCATCTGACAATCGAAATTTACAATGCCTCTACATTTTTACATTCTTGGCAATTTCATTATAACTTTGATGCCACTCAAGACTGCTTGAATATCTATATCTCAGTATCATTATAGCTGGAATTAAGCCCCAACACTATTGCTGCTTTAATCGTATTCAGCAGAAGTTGATTATTCTGCTCCTTGGAATAATTGATTTTAGATCACTATTGTAAAGCCTAACATTATTGGTAAAGCTTCAAAGTTGCATGTTTATCCTAATATGACTAGTTCAATGTGATAAAAAATAGTTTTATCCTAGTTCAGTCCTAGTCCTTAGTTGTTTGGTCACGCATCTTGTGTACTAATATTAAGTTGCATTGAATTTCACATTTTAGCAAGAACACTGACAATAAAAAGTGACATTCCTAAACTTTTAGCTGTTACAGGAGATGTTGATTAGCAAGGTTTACAAATTTGATTTCATTTGTGGTGTAATAAATTTCAGAAATGTAGACACATGTGTTGAGGAATCTATGAAATCTAGACAATCAATCTGACTGGAAAGTTGGTATCAACTGTATTTGACATATGATTACAAACTTCAATTTTGGATTGCATTTTGCAAGAGGGAACCCAAGATATTCACTAGAACCTGTTAGCAAACAAAGTATTCTGTTACAGTTCTTTCCATACTGCTCTGGCTGCTGGATCAACTGGTGCCAGGTGTCAGTCTTAATTATGGGATAATGTTACAGTCATGAGTGATGCTTAATCCCTCTGTTGTTACAACTTTGTCACTTTACCCTCTGTGTTATTTTTCCAAATTTCCTTTTGTAAGCATACATATATATAGCTAGACATCTCTCATGCAAAATCTTATAGTCTGTCTTTACATCTGTTGACATGAGATGACACCTCATTAATTGCCATAACAAGATGTTATTTTTGTAACAGGTGGTTATTACACAGATCAGCAATACAACACATTGTTGCATGTTAATTACACCAATTAATTATGTACATCAGGAGTTTGTGGTGACCTACCACTTCCCAGCGGTCCTTGACCAGGGCGCCAACTTGCAGAAGATCCTCAGCCATGGTGGTGGCCGTCATGGTTGATTTGTAGATGTTAGTTTAGCTGTGCACCTGTCAGCGCAGAGGGGAGGGGCAGGTTTCCTCACCACTCACGCAGCCGGCGACCGGCGTTCGGGTCTGCACCGTGCTTTAGCGTCATCTAGTCATCGCTACAGATGAATAGGGAAAGAACAGGGATAATCCATGGTCTTTCTTGCGGCTGGAAAGGCGTCAATTGTCCTTGATTGTTGTTTAAATCTCGATAGAGACGCGCTGCTTCGGATTATAGGCCGGGCACGTTCCCAACATAAATCTATACGCCATAATACCAAGAGCTGACTTTCTCCCGTCCACGCTTATCGTCCATTTTCTTACTCCCAACAGATCTTCTCCACAGCTCGGCACTTCGGCGTAAGCGCCAAAATGAAACCCAAGATGCTCTCAAACGTCTTAATTCGCAGCTAAGGTTAGGGAAGGCGACTTCCGAGCAGCCGACACTGTTCACGATTACTCCCTCGGTTATCGCGGGAACGATGACGTTTCACGCCATATATCTTATTCCCTTAATCCAACACGTGCTTAATGTTCCTAAACCATCGGGCAATGTGTAAAACATACTCATGACTTACCAAAAATCGGATGAAACACGCACGATAAAAAAATTTTAGGTTACTGAGTCAGCCATGATTGCCTTGGTTCCGGGGCTACTCCCGTCATGCATCGCGCAACAACCACAGGTGAAAGGTTGTACTTCCGGGTCGCGAAAAACGTGGGTTGCATGTTGTTGTCGTTCAGAACAACGTAAGTCTTAAATTTGGTCCCTTTTGGAAATATGTATCGTGTTTTATCATAACTTAGATGTGCGTCTGGTGATTTTTATGCCCTATTGTCACAGAATAGCCCAGTAGAGGTTGCTGTGATGCGTTCAGATCCTTTAAACTCAGCTTGGATTTGCATGCACATGGTCTGACCCAGAGCAAGGAGGTTTTTAAAACAAGCTTTTGCCATGAGCAGTCAACTGCTTTCATGATCAAAGCACAAATTGTTACAGAAAGTGGCATGTGCAACCAGTAGACATTTCAGTACATTGTTTTACATTTTTGTACTAACGTTACTGTAAATACATTTATTTTTGTGGGGACTTTTTTGGGAAAAGGGCTTTCTGAATTTACCATCAAAACAATTTTGTAGTACAATGATAAGCTTTTTCACCGAGACAGCTGCACATGTGCGATTGACAGGAGTCCCGGGTAATATGTCAAAGATGAATGCCCATCAGAAGTAAAGTCTCATCTCGACCATTGTTAAGATTTGCGTGAAATAATGTCCGGAACATAATGGTGCCTGCAAAATGGCAGTATTTTTACATTGGTGGGGCCTTCACCTTTGACATATTACCCAGAATTCCTGTCACAAGCACATGAGTATTGAACTCTGTGAAAGAGCTTATATATTTGAGATGTATATTCATGGGGTCATGAATACACCCTGGACATAAAAGCACCATAGTCACTTTCAACAGTTCAAGGTTTACGGTACTGTACATCATAAAATATTTACAGTACATTTATGTTCACAATTTTTGCAGTGAGCTCAGTGAGTCATGGCATATTCACATAACTACAAACATTTACCACGGCTTCAATTGGGAACTCAAATACACTGCAAAGTCAAAGATACCACAAACTCAAAAAGTATAACATATAAATAACATGGGTCATTGACCTCTGAGCCACGAGTCATTAACTACCACACTTAATTAATTGACAACCTTTTTTGTAAGATTCTTCCATGTCCAATTTCTTCCCATGTATGTTTTTTGAGGGGAAGTCGGGAACCTTAGTGTTGATGTTGATGTTTCTGTTTCCCTCCCAGCATGAGACTCCTGACACATAACATGCTGACTTCCCATGTGAAAGGGGTCACCAATGGGTATCCACTAAAGCTACAGGTAACGTTAGGTCACTAGAGCTTCCAACTTGTTTTCAGACTATAAGTATAACAAAAAAAAGGTTGGCATATTTGAATTAACCATGGAATACAGTGGGGGGGGGGGGCAAAACAGGGTGATATAAATTACATTTACAGGTTGCTTCTTCACACAGCATGCAAAATTAACCAAAAAGAGTATTGTTAAACATGTACAATGTACCTATTTTTTACAGCATTTACTAGAGCTATTATTATTCTGCTTAGCACTGTTTAATGGGCATGTATCATTGGTTAGTTACTCTGTCCTCCTTTTACTGCAGGCTGAAAACATCAAGGTGATGTCTGTGGACTTCAACCCTGAGTTTGTGGCAAGAATGATCCCCAAACTGGAGTGGCAGGCACTCGTCCAAGCAGCAGAGAGTGTGAGTAAGCTGTGCCTTCTCTTCAATTATTTGCTCTCTTTTTCTGATGATTAAAGCCTTTCAACCCAGGCAGTTGAAGGCTACTGCATCTGAAGAGATAAAGTCTAAAAGCTTGCACCAAAGACATGTCTTAGTGTTTTACCAGTCTAAATGGCTAGTATCATGTGGTACAATATGTCAGTGATTTCATTTTCACTTCACGAGAACTACCCCGGTAAGAAAGTGAAAGTGCTTTCATTAGGTGTATATTGCAGCTATCGACAAATCTACGTACGGGTAAGCTCTATCTTTTACAATGAAAAGGACTGTGTATGTGTTTTACATAAATTCTGTCACTATTTCTAAAGTGAATGACCTTCACCCTGGCCCTGGTTTTTACCCTGCAGATTGGACATCTTGGAGACTTGCCACGAGAGTTGATGCCAGAGTATGAATCAAATGAGGAGTTTCTGAAGATGGCACATCACGTTTTAATGGAGGTAAATCCATCTTATCTGTCTGTGATTGCAATTTGTGTCAGCATTACTGTTATTGAAAACAGCTCGAACCTGTAAGTACCAAAGTCACAAGGTAATTGTTGAGTAGCAAAAGCATCTTAGGCCATTGGGGTAGCAACTGTAGATGACTAAAGCTAACAAGACTGGATTCCAAAGAGACTGTAACTAAGTGTTTTTTTTTCATCTTAGGTGGAGGTTATAGAGGGAAACCTGGAGTGTCCAGAGACTGGAAGAAAATTCCCCATCAAGAATGGCATTCCGAACATGTTACTGAACGAAGATGAAGTATGAAGTCCAACTTATCTCTTTCTTATCCAAACTATCGTTCACCAGAGACTTTTAAAATAGTGTTGCATAAAGCTTTGTATTTTTCCATGGCATTGTATACGATTGGAGTATGTTTACACAGCAGGAGGTCATCATTAATGAGGCTATGCTGGTTCTTGAAGTTAAATTTAAATTCATTTAGAAGAAAACATCTTGGAACCCAAGAATTGATGTACTCTTTACTTATGATGCTGCAGCCTCAATCAAATGTCATTTAGAGACTGAATGGGGGGCAGGAAAGTATGAAACAAACATAAGAAACATGGCTTGAAGCATTAATTGTTGACTTTAGATATTATACAGAAAGATGAAGTTCAGTTGATTGCGTAAACCTTCTGTTCAGTGGCAACTTTTTTTAATAAGTTGCCACTGAACATAGAATTAGATAAAATTTCCTTTGTAGTGTGCGAGGGACAATGAGCATGACTGTAGTACCATCTGCTGTTGGCACTTTATTTTCCTTTTAACACTGTACAATGGAGCTTTGTACACAAGAACCGACATTTCCTAATACATGTATAAATGAAGTGATGGTACTGTTTAAGGGGTTATATTTTAGTCTTGCCAACAGTTCTGTTGTAGATCAGTAAACATTACGCACTTGTGTAAGCCCATGGGGGTTTGTGATAAGTGGCAGTACATGTATTGTATTCTTCATAATACTTTTGTCATGTTTGGCAGAGGCAAACTTTCTGAAGTGCATTAGAGATATATTAACTGTTACTAACCATTGTAAAATTTCACTAGTAAGATGCAAAATACTATTATACATATCCACCTATATGCATTTGGCTTTTGAAAAGTGCATTATTGATATACTAATCAGATGTTGTTTTAACTAATTAAACATTGCATAAAATTAAACATTGTGGAAAACATTCTGTAGTCTTACACAGCCTATTTATTCAGTACGTCATTTTAATGTGATGAATGTCTCAGCATAGTTTCCCACTCATCCTTGTATACTCCATCATGGTGCTTACACAGTATCTAGGCATTTGTACAAATTACAGCTCAGTTTTACATGTACATACAATCATTACTTCAGAATCAGGATATGGGAAATGCAAGGTTAAACCTTGGGAAAATGTAAGAACACATCAATGCATTTCCTTGTTTGTAAATTTGTTGACACCTTGAAACACAAAAACATCCAACACTAAAAGCATATCTGATTTTCAGATACATAATGATTTTTTTTATTGGGAGCCATTTTGTTTCAAGAGAAACAAAGAAATGCATGGATGAAATCTCATCATTACTTATCATCTCTGTGGAAGTAGTCATTCTATGGAACAAAGAAACACCTTTTCACATAGTTATAATACCTCCGGCATACACCATACCTTGGTAGTCTATATCAATACAAAATAAAGAGAAACAAGCAGCAATAAAAAATATCCACTTGCCTGGCTTTTTTTCTTTGTTGGCCATATTGACTTCCATTTGATCTTTATCCTGGCCTGTGATAATATAATCTACATGATTTACAGGTATTCCTCTGTTATCTATGGAAACATGTATAATTGTAGTAAATCAGAAAATGTGATGTACTGTTTAGGCTTAGGTCCCAATTGGAGTCTGCCAGGCAGTTCACGGGCTAGTTTTTTAATGTATTTGGTCGTGGGACACCTTGTGGCTTCTGGGGTATGTTTGGACCCTACCGGGTATGAAGTTAAATAAACATGGAACCGAGTGACAAATAGATGCTGTGACCCAACTGTGCACAAGAACACCAAGGGGTACACCCCTCACCCCACCCCCCCAATATCTGCCAGTCCACCAGGACAAATTTGTTGCTTTGCAGCCTGGCCATGGCTATACCCTTGACAGGCTCTGGTGCAATTGGGTCAAAAGTCTTGGGAAGACTAAATGTCCAGATTAATGCAAATTCTTACAGACCTTTGAACAGAAGCTGGAAAGAACAAATACATCTTGTATATTAGCATATAATGTGTGTGCTATGTACATTTGACATTGCTTTTTACCACACCATAATAAATTTTATAACGGTGTGAGCTCCTAGTCACAACAATGGCTCTCAGTTCAGACCCTTTGCCACTTTTGGCTAAACATATTTCTATTCTCAGTCTTCTTGGGTTAAACACAAAGTGATTGCCATTACAACCAACATCAGGTCTCAACGTATTGACTAGAGGACCACAATGTATAACCAACTGGGTAGAATGACAAATGCAGCTGTTTTCTGGAATGAGAAACTAAATTCAAAGCTTTCTAGGACAGTCAGAGAAAGCTATAAGTGTATACATGTGTCAATGCTTGAAACTAAAAATTAATTCCACTTGACATAACAGGTTCATTCTACATCAAGCCTAGACTGACAAGGCTCCACACATCATACATATTGTAAGCCTTGTAATAATTAATATCTCCATGATTATATTCGCTCAATAAGTGCATTATTTCTATTTCAGAACTTCCACATGGAAAATAATCAACTACAATCTTTCTTCACATTTTACCTTCTAGTGCATTTATGACATGTTCACATAGAATCACAGATGTAGAAATACAGACATTCTTTATTTTACAAATACATGTATATAAGGTTTAGTACTTGTTAATTGATTAACAGAAGATAGCCACAGTTAAGTCGCTCCTTGGGACTTAGATGGACCAGAGAAAATCAGATTGACTTTTCGTACATCCAAGTAGTCCAGCTGGAAGTGATTTCTGGTAAGCAAGTATGCAACACAATGTTTTGTGTTGGTCTCTCATGTCATTTATACACAGGATAACCAAGAACTACTGTTTATCTCCAAGCATATCCTACAATGGCATAAGATAGTACCAAACTGGTCAGCAAAAATGTGTCCATTTGTGTAACAAACACACTCCTAAGTCGGCTTCACTCCTCTGCCAGCCTTTGATACTATCTTGCGCTACTGTAGGATCTGCTTGGAGATTAGACTACTGTGGCCTACAGAGCTGCGGGGTGCAGAGCTATGCCCCCACGCCCTCACACTTCCTGTGCTGCACCTGCTCGGGCGCAGGGTTGGTCAGGGGAATGCCCAGTCTTCTCTCCAGTCTCAGCCGCAGTTCCCTTGGCAACATGCTACACAGCGGGGCCAGGACGTCTTTGTGATGGACAATAGTGTCCAGGCATATCCTGGGAGAAGGTCAAGGAATAGGTCAGTATTATTGCGCTGCAAACATGAGTTGCTGATCTTGAGAATCCTGAAGTTGGGACGCATATTTGATAGCCCAGGATCTAGTAGGAGATTCTCAGAAGAGAGTATTTACATCATACCTAAAAATGACCAAGACATCAAGCTATCATTCTATGAATGATACTGGACTAATTGTGTACATGGAGAGCTAAGAAACAATTTTTTTTTCAGCTTTCTCCTCCTGGACTATGAAGAACCGTGATGTCTACAATTTTCCAAAGTGTTTCGTATGACCCACCTTTGCAAGGACCTTGGCATCACGCTGAAGACTAGAATATCATTGCAGTGGACCTGCAACACACACACACACAACATTCAGTAACAGGTCTGTTAGCACTACACTAAAGGTTCTAATGATGTATGAAAGAAATCTACATGTAGAAGTTTTGCAAAATCATGTGTTATCATAGAGATATGTTGTCACAAACATAAAAATATCCAGTGTCAAGATAGGTCCCACAAGCATTACTGTGTGCCATTTTTCCAACTTACAAATATTCATTAAAAAATTTGTATACTCACTGTTGGCATGGGCTGCAACAAGTTTGTACTGCAACCCCCAAACACAAAGACCTCTCCTTCCAGGGTACTGCACCCTGTGTGCCATAACCTATGAGGATAGAGGGGGAAACTAGTCAGCTCTGTGCTGATGGCACCATAACATGATTGGTTCAACTCATGTTGGTCTCACACACCTACATAATATACACAATAGTATGGTGGACACAATACATTACCCTTACACAACACATTTTTTATTAATAAAATATAAAATGACAAGTTGATTATTCAATATATATAAGCATCATACATAGTACCAAGATAACACATTTGCTTACACCCACCTGGGTTTATCTGTTGCTAGGTAGTCTAGGTTCATCCACTCATGTGTATTTGTGTCCAGTACCCAGCCATCGCCTGGTGGGGAAGTGGCAAATGTTCTTTCTTTAGTACATGTACATTTAATGAAAGGCAGTTTTTTCTAGATGTCACCAGATGAATCAGTATTTTTTTTTCTTATGCTATAGTGAGTCGCTGCTTTGGGTCAGTAACTGTCAGTTCAAACTGCCTTGGCAAACTGAGATGATCTGCATATTAATTCAGAAAGCAAAAAAAAAAAACTCTACACCAACAAAATTGTTTAACATATCAAAACACAGAATCTAACACAGAAATTTCAAATTGGAATGTAATACTGTGAATGTAAAAACATTGAATTACTTAGTGGCTGGCACTGTGTGGTGAATCCTCCATACAGGAAGAGTTGGTTGGTAGAGATGGGGGTGAGGGAGTGCCACGATCTCCCCAGTGGGAGGCCACCTGGCACTGTGATTCTGCAATAACACAACATGATGTCACAAAATAGCCATATCACCAGCAAAACAGTTTGCTTTTCTCTGACTCCTAGTAAGACCTACGACACATTTCTAAATCTGGGCCTGACCCGGCAGGTTTTGGGTACAAAAAGTGTGATAAAAAGACACTTAACTACACAAGACGTAAAGAGAATAATCATGGGCAATATTTGTGTAAATTTTTACTTATACAGTTCCATTTTCCGTTTCTACAAACAGTCTGGCCAGGCCCCGGTTTGACAATGTGACGTTAGCCTAAACAGCACTAGAATATGCCTCCATAAATTTATTACAGTATTTATTTTCATGCCAGTTCAATCATAAAGATCTTCAATAAAGTCAATAATACTGTAAGAAATAAATTGTTGTTAAAAGTATAGTCTTGATCTAACTATGATAACTAGCTAGAAGAGGTGGCCTTTTAGTGAGACAGGCAGACTAACCTCCCACTCCACTCCCATGTGTCTAGGTTGATACAGTGTAAATCATTCATCCTGGTTTCCTGAAAATGGAAAAAAAAGCTGAGTAAACAGGCAATTTCTATGGTACCTAAGAAAGAGCGTAATTATTAGAACATGCCATTTGACTGGCAAAGACCTTGAATAGCCTGTAGTACATATTCTGTGTCTGTGATACATATGCAAGTACAAGAATATGCAGTTACATTTAAGTACATGTAAGTAAAATAAATTCAGTCATTGGATACAATATCTTGACATAAATGTCTTGATTGAAATCCAAAATAATGGACACAGTAAACTTACCAAATATCTTCCCCCAAACAGATAACCTCTATTGTCTATCCTGGCACAGGCATGGGCTGCCCGAGGAACTGGGACCTCTCCCTGAATGGAAGAAATAAATCATCAAAATCATATTCACCACAATTCACACAATGTTGCTTTATCTGTCTCAGTTCCACAAATTTCATTCTTGTCCCTGATTGTACTCCTCTGTTTCACAGTTCTGCCTTCAATAGCCACCCATTTCTTTACCCAACAACCTTAGTTAATATTACCCCCCTTACATGTAAGTACTGAGCTGACTTTTATTTGCGATGTTTGACTCACTGTTGTTTCTGGTTGGTACCACTCCTCAGCAACAGTGTCAAATACACACAGATGGTTGTTCCAACCCCTCAAGCCCTGTGAAGGAAAGCGACAACAAAATCAGATCACCGCAGTCCATCCAAAATTTCAGGTCAAAATTTCACTCATTCACTTTCTTTCAAATAAAAACAAGCTTACATGTACTTGAAACGACAATACTTTTAACCTTTTGAAAACAAGTACAAATGCACTTTAGCTGGTGTAAGAGTTTTGCAGTCAATACTTACCAGCCCAACTGCCTCATCTGGCTCAAACTGTCCCCTCAGAGGACTTTGTGGGCGGAAGCCATAGCCCCCAAAATAGATCAGTCTGACAGGATAAAAAAGGAAAGAACAAATATCAGCACACAGGTAAAATTATTGTGGTAACTATTCATCACCCAATGGCTCATAACTCAATACACAAGCAATTTTGGACATGACTATTTATTTATTTATTTATTGAGATTCTCCATATACATATACAAAGGAAGGTATAGCGCAACAGGTGTCAGAAGACGCCATTTCAAAGTTGCCATACCGAAATTTATAGGTATTGTAATGTAGATATTATATACATATTAAGGTAAGGATGTATGTATATGTATATCTATGCATATTAGAGTGTGGATTTCAAAAAACTTTCAGGCTTACTTTCTCTCATACACCCAGCAGCCCAGCTTGTCTCTCTGACTGGGAGGAATTCCCTTGCCCTCCACACCTTGCCACTCAAGGGTTCTCAGGTTCAATCTAAACAGCTTGGGAGGGATCACAAGAAGAGAAAATTATTAGTTCATCTTCTAGAGGGTTCTATTCTACTGTAAACAACTAGTATCATGTTACATGTTAGAAAATGCAGAGTACCAGTAGTCATGAAGCCATCTGACTTGCAGTAACATCTACTCCCATTGTTGGTTTCTCCCAACCACTGGAATTGACTATTTAGTATAAAACAAGCTATGGGTCTAGCCTGGCTAGTGTGTGTTTGCCTATACTATACATACCGGTAGTCAACCACAGTATTTTCTAATCCAGTACTTGTACATAGTATTTTCTATTCCAGTACTTGTAATGGATTTGAAAATACTTGACAATATTCATGTAATCATGCTTGTATCCTTTAGCACCTTACCTTGTTGGAGTTAGCCATGTCATAATGCCCACCAAAGATGTACATGAAGCCCCCAAGTAGAGCAGAGCAGCTGCCTGACATGGCTGGAGGGTACTGGCCACTGGTCATCTCCTTAGTCCTGCAGCATAAGGCATTATCAGTACACTTAATATAATATCATAACTGTATTATAGTAGTAGTAGTAGTATCCATTATTTGATTATACTATATATCAATATCTCCAAACTTAAGTGAAAATGATCTGAAACCATTTTGGTTCAATGACATCAATTGACAGACAAGCTAATCTTGCACTGACTTGTTATGACAGAGTCAGAGAAGACAAATGCCATGTACAACTTATTTACTAGATGTACAAAACAAACAGTGACTGATAGATCTTGAGTGATAGTAGTAGTTGTACTAGTATTATCCAGTATTTGATTATACTGCTGCTGTGGTTCCTGAAACATATGAGCAGCAGCTGGCTAGTCTTCACACCGTATGTGGTAAAATTAAACAAAACAGAGTAACATGCTCACAGTCCAAAGTAACTTGAAAGATTTACCATTCATATAGCATGTTTTCAAAAATCAGGATCTGTATAGTTAATATAAAATAAAATAAAAAAACTTACCATGTCTGGGTTTCTGTATCATAGATCCACAGTTCTTCTGTTGGGAGATATCTGTCCCAGTCTGCACCTTCTTGGGGATCCTCATCCTAATAATATAACAACTAACCATTAAACTTGGAAACTCATTTGCATTTCTGTCAACATTTAACTTTTTATAAACTATGTAACAATCAATAACTTTCCTTCTGGAACAATTCAGTAGTACAGGCACTTGTGCTAGGGCAATTTCCAGCAGTTGGCTAGCAAACACAGTTAAGTGATCTCTAATTGCCTGACCATGGGGCCATAATGGCTTCTTGACTTGCAAAGAAACTTTCTGTGGTTACAGAAAGATGAGAATATACCACTGCTGAATGTGCGGTGGGCACAGTGCCTCCAATGAACCCCCAATTGTCTCCTGACATCCCCTAACCCTCCAAAGGGGTGTAAGAATATTATAGGGGTATTGGAAGATAGAGCAGACCCTTCTGTATGATCTGTGCACTCACCACATATCCTCCCCAGACAAACATGCGTGTTCCCCAGATCACAGCCACATGTCCGCTCCTCTCCCTGGGCAGACATGGGGCCTGCTCTGCTGCCATCGCTCCCTCCATCATTCAACATCAGTCACCTCAGCCTGCTCTAACACTTGCGCATTATTGGAAAAAAATAGACTTTACTTCATTTATCTGTTCATTAAATTCTAAAGCAAGAATAAGCTGGTTTTTCATTTGAAGCTTGCATGCACAGTATAATGCATTGTGGGTAATATTTCTAAGTAAGAAAGGCCAGAGGCCCTGAACTTATTACCCACAATGCACTACGCTGTGCATGTGCACTTCAAACTGTGAACCAGCCTATAGACATGACCTCATGTGTCAATGTGATGTCTTATAAACTCATTTGTAGAAGAAAGACTCAACTATGAGGTTAAACTAACATTGATCACACACACACACACAATCCAATGTGTAACGTTAGTTCGCAACAAATTATTAAGGCAAGTCTACGAAAGCTTCACCTTCCGCACTGGAACCGAGTGCTGAAAACAATGGTCGAATCGGCCTCAGCACTCGGCGCCCAGTGCTGAAGAATGTTCAGCACTCGTTTTCCAGTGCTGATCGGCCTTTCTCCAGTGCTGAAGCTCCCTCAGCACTCGTTTTCCAGTGCTGAAAAGACGTCAGCACTCGTTTTCCAGTGCTGAAAAGACGTTTTCCAGTGCTGAATGTTCGTCAGCACTCGGCTCCCGTGCTGAATTCGCGGCCCGGGCGGCGACGGGTCAGGTCAAAGGTCACTCAGCACTGGTTACCCAGTGCTGAAACCGCCGTCAGCACTGGAACCGAGTGCTGATATACAAAAGCTTCGCCTTCCGCACTCGATTTTCCAGTGCTCAGGGGCACTTCAGCACTGGAACACCAGTGCTGAGAAATCTTCAGCACAGGAAAACGAGTGCTGACGTCTTTTCAGCACTGGAACGTTCTTCAAACCAGTGCCGAAGTCTTTCGAGCACTGGAGTGTCCTAGTGCTGAGAGCGGTACTTGACGTATACTGATTAAAAATAAAGTTAAACTTTTGGTTGTGCTATTCGATTTAATGTGTAACTTGGTGTATGTATAGAGTATAGATACAAAGTACTGAAATCGGTACTATATACGATACTAATAAAGATGATTTTTCAAGTTTATGCAGTTTTAGCTGGTGTGTTACGCCGAACGGCGGTTATACCGGCTATATAACGTAAGATAGATACAGATGCAAAAAAGCCTGAATTTGTGTTGTTTTGTGTAATTGAAATGTATAAGGAATGGATATCATTAAAACGGGATTGCAAACAACTTTATTATTATTACCGCCCACGTAAAGAAAGCGTCACGACGATCGCGAGTATTTTCCATTATCCCCGAAGGTAATCGACAAATGAACACTGTTATAGAGTTATAGAGGTGTTATAGAGCAGAATGTAACGATAGGTGACGTTTATAATCCAGCAATTTACGTTTTAGTCGAGCAAGGACGTTATATAACGTCCTTGAGTCGAGCAAAGGACGTGTCGTAACTCCAAATTACTGTATACTAGTATGTCAGAGTCTAGTCTCCCGCTCTCTCAGCACTCGACGGTTTCCAGTGCTGAATGTTCGTCAGCACTCGGTTTCCAGTGCTGAATGTTCGTCAGCACTCGGTTTCCAGTGCTGAAGCCGGCGTTTCCAGTGCTGAGAGCGTCAGCACTCGGTTTCCAGTGCTGACGAACATTCAGCACTCGGTTTCCAGTGCTGAAGCCGGCGTCTCCAGTGCTGAGAGCGCGTCAGCACTGGTTTTCCAGTGCTGACGAACATTCCGCACTCGGTTTCCAGTGCTGAAGCCATCTTCAGCACTGGTTTCCAGTGCTGAAAAAGGAGGGTGAAGCTTTCGTAGTTTTGCAACAAATTATGGACAGATGGCACTGTCATGAAAGGGTAGGGAAAATGATATGTTTCTACCTCCTTGGTTTCTACCATTTCACATAAATCATGGTATCTTTTTTTCCAACTTCATCACACATGTTGCTACATTATGACAGTAACACCAGTAAATTTTACAGCTCCACACAACGTGCATCCGCATTCCAAACAGCTTGCCTGGGATTTAAATTTTTTTTAAACCATAAATTTCCAAGAGTTGTGTTCTTTTAAAAATCATTCCCAGAGTTGTGGAACTCCCCCAAACAAAAATATTCGACATAATTGGTTACGAGATTTGTGATGGTGCTTATTGTTCTAGCCAGGCTAACGCCTAGGAAAAGAAAGATTATCAAACATCTGCAAGATCGAGCTACAAACCAAGCTTAGTTTTATCTCCCAGCTGACTCGTGCAACCGCAGAGTTGACCTACAAACGTTGGGTCAAGTCCGAGGAGTTTGAGAATAACGGATCAGCTACGAGAAAATAGATCACTTCTAGCCTCACCATGCATCTGACTTCCTTTCTACGTAGGTTTATTGGTCTACAATCGGTTACATGGCGACAAAACGTACCATAAGTAGAAGATACTGACCTGCTTTTTCGTTGCCCTCCCCACTTTGTTTTCACACAGTTGGAAGCGTATTACGTCATCGCACTTCTGACAAGTTCAAAGTACGCATGCTCAGAAAGGATGGGCTACCTACAGAGTTTTTCAGCGACCTTTATTCTGTATTTCATCGCTGATAAAGATAATGTAGATGTGACAGTTATGCGTTATACGTACTTATACGTTATATACTAATATATGCATATGAATAAAAGAGATACTGGGGTGATAAACTATAAACTATATCAACTGTTGCGTGGTATCTGAAACCCCAAGCAGAGCCTTAAAATTTGGCGGGAAATTTTGCACCAAGCAAAATGGCTGGACGACTGAAGTCTTCGATCGTGAGCGCCTTCAAAATGCACGGTTTGTCACTAAGGATGTAAGTTGGGGCTACATTGTGGTTGTCAACTAAGACATTGAAGTTAGTCATAGTTTAGTAATATTTCTTGTTGGAGTCGTCCATTCTACGAAGTTCAAAATTAACGTAAAATATAAGTAACGTAAGGTGGGAGGGGGGCATCGTAAGTTTCAGGTATAAAGCAGGTCTCCTAGGCATGTCTCCATGTATACCAATTGTAGACCAATAAATGTTTTAACGTCCTTGCCCCAACAAAGGAATGTTACATGTTTGAATTTTACATATCACGTTATGATTTTGTCTCTTATTATGCAGTCACTGCCAGTAACCCATAAATCTGGTGTTGAGGTAGCAGAACACAGTTTTCGGCCTATGGGGATTTCTATAGTTAAGGGCCTCAAGGTGACTGGCTTCGACGCATTAAAAAATATAGTAGGGTGCACTTTTGGAATAGCAAAATCGGATATGTTTGAGTTGCTGTCGGCGTATCGTCTGCTCACGCCCTCTTTGAAATGCCCCTCTGCGGAGGTCATAGAACTGCAGCCGGCTCACGCTAGAAAGGCAGTTGCGTAATGGAGCGCATTTATACACGAAATAGAAAACTTTCACAATCCAAACCATGCAGTCTCAGAGTCGACACCTTCTGTGACCACGTAGCACAGATTATATCTGGCTGCCCCTCAAATAAGGCTTTTTACCTCTCCTTCAACAAATTTATCCGTACTATTTTATGTACCCGCGTCATACACCCCGGGGTTCGCCCATTAATACTGTGTTCTGCTACCTTGATACTGTAACTTAACGTTAAATCTTATAAAAAGGATTAGGAAATGTTTACCAGTATTGTTTTTGTTATTGGGTGGGCCGACTACTCTCTCTTGGCAGCCAGGGGCTGAACTGCGAGGAGTTTACAATAGATCATGATGGGGCTAAATCGTTTGATATCGATGGATACGTAACGTTACATATGATTTGTGCATCTAGAATGCTGTTGATGTTTACTCTTTAATATCATAAGTATTGGAAAAAGAAATGCAGTGGTTAAATTATGTTGATATGAATGGGATACTAAAGCACAGCTATGTTTACAGCGAGGCCAGTAAGTTCCTGGTTGAAGCCTTGACTCCGGTGAATGAGGTAGAGAGGGAAGAGTGGCTGGACAGGATCATTGAGGCAGTGCAGAAACAACCTTGTGAGTAACAAGGGTTTACCCTTCTGGGGTATGACCATGCAGGCTTTTCATATGGTGTCATTTGTGCAGTGCCAATAAAAATCTCCTGTAGAGTAGGAAGGCAGGGTCTAACACTGTTACAAAAGCCACAACCCAAAGCCTTAACTTTGTTGAGACTGCATGTCGACTTATGATTTGTATTGTAAGAGAAAAATGTGTGGTGATTGCACATTTTGGCTTTCCTTAATTTTTCCATTTTTGTTGTTCACCATTTTGAAATGATGACAAGTGTTGTGTTTCTTCCAGTGGAGTCTTCTATGATAGACAGATTGACACTAGAAGCAGCTGTAAATGACTGTGTGCAAGGAGGAGAGGAAGACAGGTAAATGCTTTAGACCTAACATGGTGACTGTGACTTTTGAATGGCAAGATGGGCAGTAATTATATAGAAGATGTTTCTATTTTGATGTACAGTTGTGTCTTTGTCAGCCAACCTACCTGCCAAAGTACATGTAACATGTTATCCATTATTATTAATCTTCATTATTATCATTATTTTGCAGTGACCAGGTCTTCAGTGTAATTGATGCTTTTGACATTCCCAAATTTGATTACAACTCAGAAAGGAAAAAGTTTATGCCGTAAGTACATGCCCTATCTTAATTTAAGATGAAGTTGATGTACATACATGTATGTTTTAATAGTAACGTCAGAATGCTTAGATGTTCACCTTTTGAAATCTTACATGTTAATCATCTGTCAACATATATGTTTTCAAAAGATCAGTTATCTTCTCTTATGTTATATTTCATGGATAAAGAAAGTACAAACTTCTTTCAGGGGTAGGTATTAATTACTGTATTGTCAAATTGTGGCTTCAGTGTTTTGTAGTAGTTCTTATGTGTAGGTACCATTTTATTAGGTTAGGGGTGACAGGTTTTTTACATTCATTTCACAGTTCTACAGCACCAAGAAGTCTACATGGCCAGGCTACAGACAAGGCCCAACTCTTCAGGGACAGATACACTGTCCTATTTCAGGTTGGCAGCACACAGTTATACACTATATTTGTCATATTTCTTCATAGAAATATCCTCCAGTGTCGCAGCACTGTTGCTCCTGCTTGTGTTGAATACATAGCTGATTCGTAGCATTCAATCATGAAATAATTTCTATATTTTGTGCGTTCTGTTGAAGTAGATTTTGTCATTCCCACAGAGAACATCCAGACATGAGTTGTTTACACCTCCTGTCATGGGAGCCAACCCTGTACACCAGACAAAGAAGTTCCAGGTAAACAATTAGAAATGGATGTTGAAAATCTTTTGCTGTTTAAAGCACTTGATACACATATGCATACTTTGTGTGTAAAATGCAGTGTACATTTCAAAGGTGGGCCACCGTAGCTTTGCACAGTCATTGTATTAAGCAGCATGACACTGATGTAGCGAGTCTTTGTCTTTGAATCAGTAGTGTGACTTGTTTTGTTGCCATTGATAGTTGAGACCTGTGGAGTACCTGCTAGGCAGTGTTGCCAAGCTGGGAGAAATCATTGTGCTGGGGATGGTCACTCAGCTCAAGCCTGGCAGCTACTACCTGGAAGATCCTACTGGAGCAGTCAAGATGGACCTCAGTCAAACTATATCCTTTTCCTTAACTAGGGTACATCGTTTGTCAGTTGTGTTTATTATAGAATATAACACAGAGTATTCTGTATTGCCCAAAGTACCACAGATAGGATTGCCCAATGGTCAAATATTTATCTATATAAAGCAAATGTTTGTCCACATGGCCCAGGTATGACATAATAAAGGTTATATGACAGTCATGATGATCCTGAGCTCCAGGGTTGCAAACTATATATGCATGTATCACAGCGCACCAAGGCAATACCAAGTCAAATTTTTGGTTGGTTTGTTACCAATGCATAGAGAGCCATCTCCTTAACTGCTCTGTACAACTTTCACAATGGCTTGTTCACAGAGAACTGCTTTGTCCTTGCTGAAGGTAAGTAACTTGTTTGTAAGACTTTATTGACATGTACACATGTACTTGATTTTATTTTGCATAACACACTTTGTGTTTTCAATTTGACACAAAAATACACTCATTTTGTTTTTCAGGATGGTACGAAGACCAGGTTTTCCATGTAACTGCCTTTGGGTTTCCTCCACCTGAACCAGCAAAGACAACAAGGTACATTGTACATGTATAAAGACAGCTCTTGTAACAGCAATGTAACAATATACACAGTTACTGAAAATGATGTATGAGAAAGTATGATAATCTTCAGTAATTAGAATTTTATGCCACATTCATTGTAGTAAATGTAAGTGAATTGAAGCCTTAAAAAAACACATTTTGAAAAAAGCGAAAGCTCAAAGTAAGACATGCATTTTCATGGAAGAGCTGTTGTAAAATGTGTTAGTTTCCTATTTTGGTCTCACAACTCACTGTTATCTGCAGGGCCTACTTTGGAAACATCAATTTCTTTGGTGGTCCATCTGCAACATGTGCCAAGGCCTCCACCAAGTTGAGAGTGATTGAGAGAGAAAATGAAGATGCCATGATTGTCTTCCTCTCAGATGTGTGGCTTGATGATTCAAAGGTGCAAAATTTTTTAATGACAGTTTTCCGTGCTCTGCTATTGGTATTTTTTTTGGTATTTTTTTGTAATAACAGTTGATCTAGACTACTGGCGATTTTTTCATCTTCATTCTGTGTCGTAATGTGTCTGTGCTATTTTTTCAGGTGATGGAGAAGCTGAGAGTGTTGTTCACAGGCTACAGCGAGATCTGTCCAACAGCTTTTGTGCTGTGTGGAAACTTCACATCAAGTCCATTTGGAAGCTCCCACATCAAAACCCTAAGAGGTATTTAAGTTTATACTGTTTGCATCTACTTTTAATTTGATTAGAAGAAAATCTGTTTTGCACTTAAAACAGCAACTTAATCTTGACCAGACTGTGTTACTCATTGCCAGTAAGTTTTTAAAGTTAAATTTGCCATGTCAAGATCAATAGAGAAATATGTAAAATAAATACTACTGTCGGCACAAATTTTGTTTTATTTTCGTTTGTTGCAGAGTCCTTTCGAGGACTGGGAAATCTTATTGCACAGTTTCCAAGTCTAGTTGAAAGGTAAGCCTTTGCTTTATTGGGTCTGGTATACTCAAACCTTTCATGGCCTTATATTATTACATAAATATCCACACTGCTGAAGCATAACCAGCCTTCTGTCACAAGTTCACAACTTAAATTCCTAGAAAAATTGACTACATTCCAGCTAGCAGGTTTTGAGTTCTGAACAATTTTGTACTTTTCCTGTTCAGTTCTAGGTTCATATTTGTACCAGGAAGCCAGGACCCTGGCCCAGGAAACGTCCTGCCCAGACCAAATATTCCTGACTGTGTGACAGAAGAACTCAGGAGGAAAGTACCTACTGCCACATTCACCACGAACCCCTGCAGGTAGGGATCAGAGTACATGTACCATACTTTTTAGCCCCATCAGTTGATATAGATTACTTAGTAAGTCTGTTTTGAATTGTTAGGTTTACCTCTGCCATCAGAGCTACAGCTCATCTGAGATCTGTTTTACTTAATAACTATGTAATGCCTCATGAAAGCGGACTACTGCCTTGGATGGACCACAGCAGAAGTATTATCAAAGACTGGATACTACTACTACTACTTCTGATTTACTACTACTATTACTAATCTACTACTACTACTGTTGCTCCACATGATATACCAGGCTTAAAAGTTAAATGTGTACATTAACTGTTACACATCTCTTATCAACTGGTTCGAACTAATTGCTGGTTCTGTGCAATGTTATTGATTAAACTGTAATACCGGTATTCTTTCTAAGGATCCAGTACTGCACCCAGGAGATTGTGGTGTTCCGTGAGGACATGGTCACCAAGATGTGCCGAAACTGTGTCAAGTTTCCCTCGGACAGAGACATCTCAACGCATGTAAGTTTGGCTTCCAAGTCAACTATTCACAGCTCAATCTGGCTGGAATCTACATTTGTATTTTTACAGGTCTCCCATCATCATACATGAATATTCAGAATCCTGGTTATCTCGTTTTTGTACCAGCTTTCTGTGTCCAGTTGCAATATGGAATGGCGTGTTAACCTACACAGAAGCCTTTTGACTCCTCTTTTTTTAAACCCACAGCATGAAGTTAAGATCTCTGTGTATGTTACAGTTTATAAAGACCCTCGCCTCCCAGGGCCACCTGTGTTACTGTCCTGCTTTGTGATCAATTTTGTATCCATTTACTATATGGAATGGTGGCCTTTTGACTTGTCTTTTTTTTTTAAATTAATAAATCACAGCATAAATTTACGATTTTCATCTCTGTGTATGTTACAGTTTGTGAAGACCCTTGCCTCTCAGGGCCACCTGTGTCCCCTCCCGCTGCACGTAGAGCCTGTGTACTGGAGTCATGACCACGCCCTCAGGGTCTACCCTCTACCCGATGTGGTGGTGGTGGCCGACAAGTTTGATGCCTACAGCAACACACATGTGGACTGTACCTTTGCCAATCCTGTGGGTTTGCCACTCCACTTTATACATATCATTTTAAGGTGTCAATGTAAGGTATGAACCAGGATTTCAGGCACAATTTGTTATCAGACTTGTCCATGGCAAAACAATTCCAAGTTGCAATTTCTGTAAAATTTATAATTTTTTTGTCTGCATCATGGCGTCGTAAGCTTGGAATGGTTGAATCAACTTGAATGTATTAATTGCGTGGACAAAAACACCTTTGCCCTTAATTTCAATACATGAAATACACATGCACGTTACTTCAGGTATATTTGTTTTGTCGTTTCAGGGTTCTTTTGCATGTAATGATGCAGTCTTCAAGGTGTACTATCCAGCAACCAGGCAAATGGAAGACAGGTATTTGAAAATATGTATATTATATTTTTTAAGGCAGTTAGTGATAACAATGCCTAACATTTCTTATTACATGAAATCCAATATTCCCCTAGACTGCAAGAAATTAATTATTTCAAAGCAGATTATTTACGATATAAAAAGTTGCGGGCTTATGAACTTTTTTTAAAGATTTTCTTACTGTACAATTCGTTCATGTGTGAACCAAAATCTTTTTGTTTGCTTCCAGCCAAATCCAAGATTGAGCACACGTCCAGCTGTCATGGAACATCATATTATAACAAGTAGATGTTGGTTTGTGCTTCATGTATTTAAAAGAGTGCCTTTTTAAAAGTCATGACAAACTACTGAATGTAATCTGTGGAGAATTGTGCATTTATTCTTAATCACCTGAAATCAGAAGAACAGATGTGTAAAGTGTAACCGTATATAAGATCAATAAAAGTTGTACATCAAAGCTTTACTCTGATATGGTGTTTTTGTAAGTTTAGTGCTACATGAAGAGGATATGACAAATCTAAAGCAAGATCTGCCAAATAGCAATTACTCAAGCAGCTGGATATGATTTTGCTTGAGTAATTTCTACTGGTATTTGGCGTATCTTATTGAATGTCAAACCTCAATCGAGGTAATACAAGATGTAGTTAGCCTTATTTTCTGTGGTCTTCTGGCCAGTAGGTACACACATGTGCTTACTAAGATAAATTTGTGGCTTGATAAACTACATACCCTTCATGCTGTGTTAAGGTGGGTGCATACATTGCACATGACGGCATAACGTTACACTTTTACAAAAGCGTACAAAATTTTCTCAGAATATGTAAGCATGGTTGATTAAAGGTGAGCACTGCTTGGTTCAGGACTGAGGGGCTGTTTCAGCATTCCGCATCCATCACCACCTCCTGGAGGTTGTCCACCCCATATATGGGGTTCTCGATGCCCCCGTCCCTGGTGTCCCCGTCAGGAGTGGTGGGTGGGGTGGTGGTGACGGAGGCCGGGTCCATGGTACCTGACAGGCTGGTGTCACTGTACATGGGGTTATCCTGTAGGAATAACCAGTGTTCAGACTTCAGCACAGGAGAAATACATGAAGCTAGTACAACATACAAAAAACTGCACTGAGGAAGGAGAGCCATTTGACATACTTGAAATGCTCAATTCATGAAATGCAAAATTATGCTCCCCATTAAGTGAGCACAGGCCTTATAATATTCATTTAAATAGAGCACAAATTGTAGCGGCTTTATGTTGCTCTTGGAATAGACAGCAGGTCTACCCAGATTGCTTCGTGGCCATGACTAGATTAGAATGTTTCACAGTCTGTTAGGATGTTCATATATCTTCCTATCCTTTTGTGATGATCAAGTAAATGATTAAGTTGCAGCAGGAGTTATGCCAAGGGAAATCTTGTTGAAACACTGACCTCCACAGGGTTGTCGTACATGGGGTTGTTGAAGCCCTTGCTGCTGCCCAGATCTTCCACCCCGCTGTAGCTCAGGCTGAAGTGGTCAGGGCTGTTGGGGTCGAAGTTCGGGTTGGAGAAGGTGGCTCCACCCATCTCAAACTCGTTGGTGAGAGTCTTCTTCCCATTGAAGGCCGGCATCTTGGGCATTTTCGGCATCTTTGGTAGACTCAGTTCCAGTGGGGTGCTGTGGAAGGGAAACAGAAGCACTTATGACCCAGCTGAACTGATATAAACATTTTTAATCTTTTTCATGTACAAGAATGTCATTTTCTAAACATATCACTATTTAACAATATAATTCATTCAACTTTTGTCAACAGTACAAATAGAAGAACTACCATTCATTTCAACTATTGATGTATCTATACTGTTGGACAGTTGAGGTTCACTTAATCTAAATTTGGCAGGCAACTTTGCCTGCAACTTTAATATATGCTTAACAGGACTTGGTTAATGTTAATTAATGTATTTGGAATCTTCATTTCCATATCACCATATTCAGTGTGCCCTTGGGTTGCAATGCTACCTACTTGAAGAAGCATCATGCATCACCTCAATTGAGGAAGACAAAGTGTTAAATATATAAAACCATAATAACAGTACCTCCTACGTCTGACGAAGAAGGCTACCAGGACAATGATAAGGAGGACAATGATGACTGCAATGACTATCCCTGCTATTGTTCCTCCAGCCATACGGCCACCTGTAAGGAGAAGAAAGAACAGAAGTTATGCTTTATTAACTTAGGTTGGCAATTGCCATAGATGGGTCAGCTCTGACAAATCTCTGTGAACCAGCAACAAGTTGTAGGAAGTAACAAAGGTGATCATGAGTAAAAGCAACCTCGCTTCAGGTTGAAAAAAAGTGTTCAACTACTAAATACTATACAATATAATGGTACGTGACATTCTAGTTCCTGTACAGTTTTACTTTTGGAAACAATCAGTCTACTGATATTAATGATGACAATTAAGATTTTTTTTAAATTTGTCACCACCAAGAAAAGAGTGATATTATTTGCCCTTGTCCTTGAACGCACCTGTCTGTCCAGATGGTCCTGATCCCTTTGTAGAGGCCTGTACATCAACAGCAGTTATCCCCAGGCCAGCTAGAACAGATGACAAAAATTTCAAAGAGGTTAAGTAGAACCTTACGGACATTGGTGTCGCACTGTTAAGCAGATTAGTTTGAAACCATAAAATAAAAATTGAACCCCCTGCAAACAGCGGACATAAGGCCAAGTGTTGTGTACCTGCTGGTAAGGTGTCCCTGACCTCCTGTGCCATGGCAGCAGCAGTCTGCCCATTCTGTGTGCCTGGGGCGTTATCCTGAAGCACAAGCTGCACTTGTCCTGCTCGCGACACCGCAGACTTGGATAGGATCGTTCTCACGCCTTGATATTTGTCCTGAAAAAAAATAATAAAAATTTTGGTCCAGGTTAATTTCAAACATGCCTTTAGAAAGCCAACTTTACATCTTAATATCAAATTTACGTCTTACTGTTAGCTTCTGACTTCCAGAGATATGATGACAGATTAAGATATCTTTGACCTCTGATTTATGAGCTTTAGTTGCACATGTTCAATGTAATGCTATCAACTCTTTCCATACTTTTGTCTAGGTTGCTTTACCCAAAGCTTTTCTCTGTTTCTTGAAAATGACATTGGTATTTCCACCATTCCTACCTGTTGCAGATACTGTGTTCGGATGTAGCTCTCCAAGTTTTGGAAGTTGAAGTTGTCTCCATACCCAATGGTCAGGACAGCCCCTAGAAAAGACAGGAGGCTCTGTAAGCAGGTATCACCAGAAGTTTCTAGCACCACAGCAAACAATGTAAGACAATTACAAACCTGGCATTACCAATAATTATTACACAACTGATAAGTGGAAAGATATGTAAAGGATCCTTTGATAACTTTGTCATCCCTGGATTCGGTGAGTGCTGTACTCGTTAATGGCTGTTAGCATCGCTTACCACATACGCCACAGCAGTGTCCCTGTGGGGTAGGGGGATTGTCACACTGTAGACCTCGATCTTGACATTGAACTGCAGCACAGATCACAGTCTTCATCTGAAAGTGGAGGTTTTCATAGTTTCTTAATAAGTACAGTCACTCTTGATAAGGCACTAAGGACAAGATAGATATACATGGGTACTAACTTTAAACCTTCATAACTTAAAAGAATTCAGCGGTCTAAACAGAAATATGAACAGCTACGAAAGTTTCATATTCATTATAATTAGTGTCAGACTTGGATGTGGTAGAGAGAGAAGTAGATACATACTGCGTCATTCCCACAGGCACATCCTGTGACATCAGTACAGGAGCCTCCAATGTTCACAGTAGGCCTGTCCGCTCCTGGGTTGAGCTGAGACTTTCCACTGACAGTGTTCAGGAAGTCACTGAATGGATTTGTGGATGTGTATACCTGTGCAACAAACCATCACATCATAAACATAGAAAACGCATTACATTGGTATAACGTGAAGACAGTGCATGGTAAAAAGAAGGCTGTTTTGATGTGGTATGTGGGGATAGAATAGACAATCCCTTACTTTTATAGTCAATGGTATGATACATGGTAGAAGCCACAAGATTGATTTTTGTGTTTCCAAAACATGTACATGAAGACAAGCTGATGGTATTTTTTTTCTGTAACCACTGATTGAATTTAGCAGTAAGAAATTATGTCACTGCTCAGTTTCTCACAAGCAGCTTCTGAACAAAAAGGTCTGCTTGGACTACCTTCCCAGCAAAGTTGAGCCTCTGCAGGCTGAGCGGCTGTGTTCCCATGTTGACCCTGAAGGAGTGGTTCTCAGGAAACAGAACTTCATCCCGTATGTAGCTCCCTGTGGTGTCCCCGCCACTGCTGCAGGGGATCTTCTCAATGTCCAGCACACCAACCTCCTTAGACACATCACCCTGCTGGGCATCAGCCAGGGAACCGTACACCTCCCAGTTGTTAAGGTTGAACCACTCCTGGGTCTGCACCTGGAACTCTGCAAGCTGACCTGTATAACAGTGGAAAGATCATCGGTTAACATTTCAGGGTCGTATACGTTTCCTACTTCTTAAACACTTGGCTGAGCAATGCAATCTCTGCTGTTGAGGCTGCAACAGGCTCCTCCTGGAGGGGGCTGATATTGATTGGGCCGCTATAAGCGCAATTTCATCAGGCTGATCTTAACATGAGTGCTGGTTGTCTAAGAAGCTATTTAGGTAAAGATCTGATCCTGACCTGGAGTGGCACCTTGACAAGATGGGTCTATGTTGGCAGGATTGGCGGGGAAGTCCAGGATGACGTTAGGGCCAAGGATTATCTCACCAGTCATAGGAAGTGCCTTCAGGGGGTTAGAAAAGAGACAAGTTAATTGAAGAACACATACCAGAACCAGCAGTGGAACAATAATGATAGCAAAACATTATTTCATCTATGGGATGTGATGTAATGTAACAATTAAGCTACATTATGTAAGTACTGTGTATATGCTCCATCATCATCATCATCATCGGTCTGCCCCAGCACAAAAAATAAAAAGTTTCCCATTCTACCGTCCTTCACTTGTAAAGATGTGCTCATGTAGCATTCACATATGAAAGCTGATTAAGAGAAAAACCTTAGCATCTTCATCATTCTTGTTTATCCTATTGAAGGTAAAATATGAGCATAGGTGGTCAAATTCTGCTGAGCTGATACTTACCAACTCTGTGATGGTCAGGTTGGACTGGATGTATACTGATACGGGCTGTGGAAAAAGAGGATAAAAATCATCAGCAAGTCTGATTTGAGAGATGACAAATAGCTTAAAACTATAAAATACTTGTGTTTTGAGACAAACATTTTTTGTGAGAAACAACCATATAGAATACACACGAGAGGGCGATGATTCAGTAGTTTGACATGTACCTGCATGGCTCCTAAGTTGATGGTGTCAGTAGGACAAGGTGTTCTGTTCAACCCTCCCCAGTTGTCTGCATCATTGTAGTCCGAGTACTTGATCCAACGTTTCACCACGGCATCGCTGCTGCCAGCTGTGGTCAAAAGGAAGTACAAAGTACAAGTGGACTGTTTGCCATACTTTTATAACTAGGATCTTATGGATACTTTTTTGCAATGTCATTATTGCCAGTTGAAAGTTTGCCATCCATACTGCTTTCTATTTGGTACTCTTCTTCCATGTCAAATCTTGGGCATTCTCCTTGGTCAAATCTATTCGAATAAACCTTCACAATCAATACAAAAATCTGAACATCCCTTCATATGTATAACGACCCGTCCCTACCTACACGTGTGTAGTGGTCCGCCCCTCCTTAGGGATGATTGACCTAGACGGGCCCATATGCCGACTCGAAATAAAAATTTGCACTTGGTTTGGCGCTGGAATCGATCAGTAAACCAGATAATCTTTCTTTTAGTTTTAATCATTGTTCCCTAATGAGATTTTCCACGGATTATACATCAGTGGCCCAAGCCGTGAACCTGTGAAAACGGATTACCGTGGTGTAAATGGCGCTAAGTGTAGCTGATTAGCCTCTTTTGTTGACTCTTTTCTTTACGTAAGTTCGCCACCCCATCCCTCAATTCCACCTATCAATTATCTCATTTCAGACAATTATAGGAACAAATACATCCATTAGTGTCCTATACGAAGAGCACAGGTGTCAGAACTAAAATATTCCGAGCAAAGTACCGCAATCCCCTTGAAGAAAACAACAGAAAATTCTCGACAGAAGACCGTGCCAAAGTTCATCAGGTAGCGGTCCCCACAGATGGACATGATCGAGCGCTTTTCTTCGAAAACCGTACCCTAAAAATCCAACTTACCAAGTATCAGAAACAACACAAGTATCTCCCTCATCATGGAGGGTTGCAGACGATCAGCTCACTGTTTAGTAGATCGGTGTTTTGGAAGTTAGCGCTGTGGTTCCTTTTTTCCCGTCTTCTCAGAATATTTTTGCGCGGCCCGTACCAGACAGTGACGTCTGGAACTAATTACCTTGGACCGCTGAATCTTTAAAGCTGGGATGGGGGGTATCAAATAATATCTTTTCATATATAAAGATATCTTTCAAAATGAAAAAAATAATCGTTTGCAGTAGGCGATACATAACATTACATTTTTTTTTAGTTTTTCTTATAAATTTACCCGCCAAAATGAGTTGTAAGAAGAAAAGTAAACAGGTTAGTAAACTTTACCCCTTACTACCGTATGGTTTCTCCCGTCCAACCAAAGTTTTAGCAAACTTTACGCCCCTTTTTCCTCTGGAGTGAACGTCCTGGCTTAGAGTTGAGTTTACATCGCTGAATACCTACAGAACTGAACGAAATGTGTTCCTAATTCACCTCCTTTGCCTTTGATGATTTTTCAAGAAAAAGGAGGCATTGACCAAAATATTTGTTGTACCAACAAAATGAATGATCTCTCTACTAGTATCTAATGATATTCACATCAAAGACATCATTGCCAAGCATAACACAAATGAATTTTAAAAATTCTTTATTTCTATCTATATTCTTCACTCACAATATACATTGCACACTGTGATCCTCCTTGCCCAGGCATGAATAAAAGGATATACTTGAATGAGGGATATCATATGGTATATTTCACATATGCCACATGCAGTACATCAATAGATAGGGCTGTAGGAATGTGAGTAGAGACAAGAATATTCAGATGGGTCCTTTGGAGGCTTTAATAGCTGCATACATACAAAAGGTTTATATGGGTACTGGTACATAGATAGGAACTAACAGTCTGCAGTATAGTGTACATAGTGTCCACCTTTCTAGATGGATCTTTTCCATCATACAAGACAGAAAATCATTTTTTCATGAGCTTAAAGGATGGAGTGGCACTTCTTTTTTTTTTCATTTAGACAGGTGACTATCACCTTTGAAAAGGTCAAAATATCAACCCGGAGACCAGTCTGTAGGTTTTCGATCCACTCACACTGAGAGAGTCCCCTAATCTTTTCGATAAGTGCAGTGGGTTCTTTAACGTGTGTGGGGTGTGGCTCTCCCCAAACACGGGAGAACACTTCATGGACACTGGCAGGGATTCCCACACTTCTGCAGGTTGCTCCACAACGTCATCAGCTGTGTCGGCTGCTGTTCAGGGGAGGAGTACATCTCTGTAGTACAGCCTTCCTCGCACTGCCAGGAGTGGTCCTGGGGTAAAATAAAGGACATGGGATACTGGTGAACAAAGTTCTTTGCACAAAACAAATACAACATAAAACTAGCCAAAGTTTTGGTAACCAACCATCACCTTCCTCTGCGCATTACTAACTGATTCTATTTGGTACTGCAGCTAGGTCTCGCTAGAAATGTTAGCTAGGTATCAAGACTATAGTTGTGTACAAAAAAAAACTATGAAATGAAACTATTCAAGGTAATGACATACTGTTTATTGACTTCTCCAAAATGGATATACAATAATCATTAAAAGTGCAATATATAATCATGTTATCAGAAATGAAAAAAAAATGTAGAACACAAATAAGTATCTGGATTACATACAGATATAAGATTTGGTCCAACTGCAGACAACCAGATCCCCAGTGACACATCTTCTCCCTAGACAAAAAAGAATTTCAAGTTCCATGATAAATTTCAGAATACATCTTATTCTCATGAAAAGAAGCACTTATAGAGTTTTTGATGTCTTAATGCTATATGTGATCAAGATATGAACAAAAACAGATTTATAGAAGGCCAAATCCACACACAAGAGCTGACATGTTTCACCTGATATGGCCTGAGCTGGTGTGCATTCTCCGCTAACCAGGAGACAAGGTCAGCTGACAGGATGTTGCCTGCTCCACAGGCGAAGGCAGGGTAGACAGGGCTGGGGTAGTCCTGCTCTGCCCACTTCCCATGGTGTTCCACTGCCCAGCCACTACGAAATCTGAGGGTGAAAAATAGCTAGTGAAAAGCTCAGGAATCACAATTTTTGCACTGAGTAGAAGGAAGTGATGGTTATCTCCAAGTAGTACGTATACAGCTTTTCATGGGCCTGCCAGCTTACTAACCCAAGACCATAACTGTTAGACCAAATGGTCCAGACCCATTGGACTGGTCAGTTGGTGGCGCTTAACCACACTGTCACACCAAGTTAGGAATTGACCATTGCATTCTCCAAATGAGCACGGTAAGTTAAAACAAGCATGAGAGATAGTCACAATATTTGTTAATCACTTTTGATAAGTAACATCAAAGGTAAGACAGACTTACCTACTCCACCATACTTTGCTTTTTTCCCGAAGTTTTAGAGTCTCAATCCCCTGTATAAAATCATACAGATGCAAACACTGTTAGAGATGAAGCGCACTGCTTTGGAACATTGCAATCATGCATGAAAGACTTAGGAATCAAAATGGTGTATTCTCTACCTGTAATCTTACTCACCATTGCTATTTTGTCCACATCAATAAAACAGTCATCATCAGTTTTCAAAGTAAAGTTGAACTTCACATTTTCAGTGACCCTAAAGTAAGAAAGAAACAGTGTTTTCAATAAAACAATCTGAGCCAATCAGCATCCTGATGGTAGGAATACAAATGAATTGATCTACAGAAAGTCTGCCATGAGAATAAAATCCTAAACTGGTCAATCATTTATGAATGAGCAGTAAGTATATGACATTGTTATGTATCAATAGAGTTTCTGCATTCTCTATGAAGATATATCAGGCTACAAAACTCTACCTTGTAGCAAGTTTATCAAAAACATACTTTGATGAAATTTTACCACTGTTCTCATATGAATGTACTGCAACTTTATGTATCCTCAACAAACATATTCATGAAGGCAGCAACCTTAATGTATCCTTACCATTTGTAAAACCCCAGGATCTTCTTTGGCAGGTTTCTGTAGAACTCTACTTCCTCCACCAGGAGGATGTCCCCGTACCGCTCCACCTCCATCTCCAGATGCTGCTGCTCTGCACCAAGCTTAACTGACCACTCTTTGGCACGAAGGTCCTGAGGGGCCTGCTCCAAGAACTCTGGCTCTATATACAAAACATATGACTGACTAAAACCCTGGCTGAATAACTTTGGAAATTTCTCCTCAAGCTGCTACATTGTATAGAAGGACATTTATAGAAGAGATAATAACATCCTTGATATGTCTTTATTTCACTATACTAAATCACTATTAGTATTACAAGTACATGTTCCTTCAGAAAAATAGGCTGCTAATACTTCCAGCACAAATCAACTTTCATTTTGTGACTATGGAATGGAATAGACCACATACCAGAGTAATAATATCTTATCAATGATAGTGTAATGAAGTTGTGAATCTTACCAAAGACTCTGTACATAAATGTGGCTGCTGTGTGCTGCTGGGCATGGGTGTGATGAGGAAGATACCCTGACTCAGGCATGAAGTCAACTTTCTGAAAATCAACATGTCAGGTGTTATTCCTGAAAGTATCACCATCATCATCATCTGAAGTCACAGTTGTGGGATACCATCAATTGCTTTCCTCTTTTATACACTGCTTGTTTTTTTTTTAAATAACAAAGTATGCATAACCAATTTTTTTCTTGTCCTATGATATTAATGACCAATAAAATATTGTACAATTATTGTACTTTTTCAGAGTCTCACCTTTCGGAGTTGAAGTACACCTCCTTTGTTGCTGACCTGTAGCTGGTCCAGTGGAAATGTCACCAACAACTCGTTATCAGCTGCTAGGCTCTCAACAGTGATGGTCCCCTGGAAACCCTGCAGCATAGAAAAACAAATACCTGCTTTGATATTTACAGGTTAACTCAAACAACCAAATAAGACCATCTTGACCAAATTAAAGACAAGGAAGATATTTTCTGAATAAAGTTTCAAAGTTTCAAGATGAGGAGGAGAATAGTAAACATACATCCCACCTTTGGTAAGACATAATTCTGCACAGCCTTAAAAGTGTTGCCCCCTGTATGTATCCCAGGGTTATCTGATGTGAAATTAACACTCAGTAAATTCTCCTGGAGGAAGGAAACAGATAAGGCAAAACATGTGATAATTCTAGTCCATATCATTTTCTATCGAAATCGCCAAAGAAAAAGAAGTGCCAAAGAAGAGTTAGTTTATCAGCGTGTTCCCAGTGAAGGGGAAGGAATTAGCTATGAGGAGGATGGTAAGTACGTATGCTAGCCTCCATATTAGGCTCTCTATGCCTTTTCTAGGCTTATAATTCCCTTTTATGCTGATGACTTGTTTTTGTGCAAATTACCCAATAAAAAAAAGGTATCAGCAAAAAGTGTATAATAAGACAAAAAAAGGCGCAGAGAGCCTGCTATGCCTATGGAGGCTAACTCAGACAAGCTTACTGGATTATGAATGTAGTTTTTGAAGCTAGTTTTTTTACCTTTGCTGCAGAGTCTACCAGCCTGACTCTGACACCTTCTGCAGGTATGTCCCCTCCCAGCACACCCAGCTTGGTGATGACCACAGGGTGGTGGACAGTGAAGGGGGTCTCCACTGGACCTGTCTGCTGCTGGCTGCTGGGGAGACTGTTCTGGGAGGCCAGACTGAGGGCCACCACCTCTCCTGCACATACTGGTACAGGGGGAAATAGGCTTCAATAAAACACGTTAACTTCAAATGCAACAAACAGGTCTTACAGTTCTAAGGTCTAAGCCATTATTCGTAATACTCTTACTATCCATTTATTCATTTCCATCTTTCTACCTTCAACAATACTGTGGTCAATAAAGGCAAGAACTTGCTAACTTGAACTTTAAAAAGTTAATTGAAAGTATGATCAAAGCATAGGAAGTACTGTAACAATTCCTTTGTTATCAGTGTACAGCTCTTTTTTTTTTAAGAATCAAGTTCGTAAGGCCTGATGTTACCATCATGAAGATGAAGAGCAGACCATAGCGATATCTGTAGCAGCATCTCTTCTCCCTAAGTCAGAAACATCAAGCTTAGGCAAGCTTGACTTCACTGACTCAATAGGTGAAGCAGGGGCTCAGGAGATTACCTACCCCATTTAGCTTTGTAGCTATCATACTCAGTACAGCAGTATTTAAAAATTTACTTGTTTCTGACAAGGACAGTTTCTGGCAGGTGAAGGGATCCAGTCTGTCAGCAGGTGGAACTGGGCAGGGTTTGCTCCCTACGACAAATTTCACCAGAATCCTGAAGGAACAACACAACATTTAGTCAGACAAGACAACTTCAAAACTCATCTCAACTGCAGAACAATACATTGCTTCTGGGGAATAATTTAGATACAGAAAAAAGCAATAAAATAAATCACACCATGCTTCAACATCCATCGTATGATTGATAGAAATTGTAAGTACATTTATAATAATTAAAAATGCCGTAGGGTAGTCTTTAATACATGCTGCAATTTCTACAGAAGACATATGGAGAGACACAATGAACATGGTATAATATATATATAATGTGAAAAGATGATGTTTAAAACACATCTGAGGTGATTGCATTTTATGTTTGATACCTCTTGCTATAGTCTGGATGCTGCTGTATGTAGCCCACCCATGTTGCTCGGAGAGCCCGACGTTGTTCAAAATTCTCTCTGGCTGAAAGGATGCCAATAATTATGTCATACTCTGGCCTGGCCTCATCTATAGTGGGGGAATGAAACTTTGTGTTAGAAGTATGAAGAGCCCTTAAATAGACACCAGCAGAATTCCATTAGGGTTCGATGAAAGAGCTGGGCTGTCTACCTGGCCTGTCTACCTGGCCTGTCTACCTGGCCTGGCTATCACGTCAGGCTACTCAGATCCCCCCATTCATAGCCCCATCATATGGCACTCAGCTGATTGACAGGCATAGTAATTGCTAATCTCCAACCTGCGGGTGACCTGAGGCTGGCCTGTCTATGTGCACCACTGGCTGGCCCCTTCGGGAATGTGTCTGGGAGGCATTCCTTGCAGGAACACAAGTACCAGCACTGTGTGTGTATGTGTGTGTGTGTGTGTGTTTTCTTTATTGAATATCTATCTTCTAGGACAGAAAATCTCAGCTCGTACAACAAGAAAGACGAGCATAAATCACTGTAAAGCTAAACTTGTACTGACCAAGGGGGGTATAATTACATGTACCTCCTTGTTCTCTATACTAGTATGCCATATTGACATATACGATGATATACAATCTCAGTCAGGTTTCTCCCCAGAATTTTTAGTATATAGTGGAGAGACTGGCAAAAATAACCTGACCGTAAGATGACTATTTTTTGGAAAGCCTAATCTTATTTTCTGACAAGTTGAGATTGTTAAGTGTAAAGATTGTGAAGTAAACACGTTTGCACTGTTTAAGTGTTTTCATGAAAATGGGATCATTTTGCAATGACAGAAGGTGTCAAGTTCTCCAAGAATAATAGCAATTCCTTTAGCAATAGTGAAACGACTATTGTTTCGATCATCGCCCATTCAGTCACAAGTTTTTGCAGCCAATGCTGATTGGAAAAGTGGCACAAAAATCTGTGAATTGTCATGAATTTTAGCAAACCTAACCAGGAAAATAGGAAGAAACACACTAAATTTTAAAAGTAGTAACGTTATAGTGGTGCTGGGCCAGGAACATACTGGAGGGCCGCCCTTGTTCCATCCTCTGGGGAGGACCCTGTCGGTAGTCACATAGCCTTTTAGAGGCTGTGGATTGTTATCCACTGTACAATTTTTGTGTCCAGGACAGAGCCCAATCTTCTCCTTCCACTGCCAATAATCTCTTTAACCCCCTTGTACAATTGGATGGAGTGGGGAAAGTCCTGTATTACCAGCACAGCTTTTGTGACATGTCAAAGGATATGAACCCAGGACCTCTGTTTTCTAGGTCAAACATTTACCCAACACAACAAGGTAGGAGTCAGAGAAGATTGGACAGGCAGATTTCACCACAGGGGCATATATGAACAAACAAAATACTAACTAAGTAATTACTAGCTTGCAATTTTCAGACCAATCTGGTATATAACCGTTATAAAATCTTTTTACAAAATATAATGATAAAGGAGTATCTTCTAGACTAGGTTTTATATAACATGTGAAATCGGAGTCATTTGTTACTTTGCAAATACTTCATTTTAGGAATGAATAGTCCTAACTAACAGCTTTTAGGAATACATGTAGTCCTGAAATGCAAGACTAAACAGCTTCAACTGAGACACGTTCACAGATCTGGGACACTTCCCATAGTTACACACAGTGCTGGTACTTGTGTTCCTGCAAGGAATGCCTCCCAGACACATTCCCGAAGGGCCCAGCCAGTGGTGCGCATGGACAGGTCAGCCTCAGGTCACCCACAGGTTGGAGATTAGCAATTACTATGCCTGTCAATCAACTGAGTGCCATATGATGGGGCTATGAATGGGGGGATCTGAGTAGCCTGACGTGATAGCCAGGCCAGGTAGACAGGCCAGGTAGACAGCCCAGGTAGACAGCCCAGCTCTTTCATCAAACCCATTCCATTACACATCTCACACATTACATAGATACTTAAGATAAAGAAATGCCTGTGTCACCAGTTTTGCGGTAATCGTACTTCTTCTTCGGGATAGGTGACCAACATCGACAAGCCAATGAATCTGTCACCCTGTTGGGTCAGGTCAGAAGTCGGGCCACTGATGAGTACTTGAACATGTGGTAGTTTTGTGGTGATCGTACCAGTCACAACCTTATGTTCCGAAACCCCTATGTGCCTATTTGTACATAGGGGGTGTTGGAATAAAGAGGCGTCAGATGTTTCTCCTCATTTCCCATCTCATAACCTGTTTAATGTTATACTAACCAACAGAAGAAAGTCCGAGGGAGGAAAGAATGAAGTCCCATAACAGACTGAGGGAGATGACTGCAGCCAACACAGCTCCCCATCTCCACCACTCCATCCGTTGAGCCTGCAGTCTCTCAGCCAGGCCGAACTGGAACAGACTAGAAGACACAAAAAAACAAGTTCTGAAAGTTGGAGCTTATCCATTATCATGTCACGTCCTAAACACATTAACAACGTTAACACATATAAACATGATCTAGTAAAGTTTTCTGCTGTGTGAATGTTTTGTCTGCATCCTGCGCCTTTCTCTTCTGCATCCCTATCCCTGCATCCAACCGAATATCATCAGCTCTCTCTGTGCATTCCATATGTCCTTATGAACAAATGAAAGAAATGCAAATCCCATTGTGTCAGAAGGATAGCTTGCAGAACTCATTAACATATGAGACAAATGACTATGAATTGATACAAGCTGATACCTTGTTCGCTATCTCCCCATCATCTCCATCGATTTCATCTGCAAACTGACCCTATTGTTTTCAACAACAACGCCCTCTGGTGCTGACCTATAATATTGCACATGCAGGAAGTTGGATCAGCCCATTCGGAGTGGTGAAGATAATATTAGAATCATTATACAACAGATATTGTTCTAAAATTGATGAAAAAAATACAACAACTACCTTTAAAACAAAATATACTCACTTTCTTACGTTTAGTTTATTTGTTAACTTGGGGATGTCGGTCCTTAAAATCTTCTGCCCCCATGAAATAGTGGTTTATTCTAATCTACAAGATGGCGGAATTTGGCTGAAACGACCCTGGAAAAGAGTTATCTTCTTGGCTTTTCGCCACTTCAGCGTTGATCAGAAGACTTCTGACCATACGGAAGTATACAATAACGTCGCGTGAACATAGGGGGTTATAATCTGTTGCTTCTGTATGCTAAATGTGCATGTTTTGGATGTAAATGTAGCAGAGTTGTAGGTGGGAGGGGCTGACAGCTGTGACTGGCGTTTCGCGACCGTATTCAAATCTGAAAATAACCGGGCGCTTTACAACAGGATGTACCAACATGTTTACGACAATACTAGCACAACTATGAGAAAACTCTTTCGGTTTCGGAGACTCTTGGTCAAGAAATCACCGTACAGTGCACGATGAGCATGTTTGCAGACCGCGAAGCCGTAGCGAACAACATCGTGGCGGCGTTCGACGCGTTCACGCCGGAGGAACAGAATGTGGTGCTGCGGCAGATCCTGCTGAAATGCCAGGTAAGGACCGTGCCTTTCTTGGGAATGTTTACAATAAGGCAACATCAATGTATCAATGCAATGTATACAATATACTCGATAAGTAATATGGATTTACAATTGTACATATCACAACCCACTACTACTGTGAGAGAGCATCACCCATTTCTGTGCGGGACGGATCAAGGACATAAAATAAAAATCATATAATGTAGATGATACACTGTAGTTCTTGAAATTTTTGCAGTGATTTTATGTTTTTTTTTTTAAACTTAAAACTGGTTTGTCCATTACTGTACAGCATGTGACTTCAGCAGTAGCCCTGCTTAAAACCTCTGCAAAAACTCAATTTTCCCTAGTGCAAAATTATATTCCTGCAAACTTACAGGCATTTACCATTATGTCCTTGACTGCAGCAAATGATAGGATAACTTGAGATCTACACGTCAAATTTTGCAGCTTCTTGTACTAAGTTGTAGATCTTGCATTCTTGCATCACGCACTTGACGTGTCAAGCAGTATGAACCCTAAATAGTAATGTTACTGTGAAAGATCCATCACTCCTCCTTATAGAGTTACCCACATGTGAGTTTTGCTATAGCCCCTTCAGCTGAGATTTGTGTATGCGGAGCTGAAAACCCTCCTGGCTGTGGACTTTGTGGCCCACCTGCCCCGCGAGCTGACAGAGAGGATCTTCTCCTACCTGGATGGAGTGGAGATGTCCCGCGCTGCCTGTGTCAGCAGACTGTGGAGGGAAAAGACTAACAATGAGGGATTATGGTAACTTTTTCAAACTGTTTGTTGCGTCTCAGTGTTCCATCATTTCTAACACAAAAGTTATCTTAAATGTTGTGGTCTTGTTATTGCTATTATAAAAATGAAAAGGACCATGTGTACCACAAATTATTAATGTCAAGCTTGAACATATTGTGAACTTTGAAGATCATGATGATTAACACTTATTACTCTGTCTTATCTCTTTTGCACTGCAGCAGGGTAACAGATTTCTAGTTTTGTAGACATAGATGGAGAGAGCATAATGCAATTTATTAGTTTTTGCTGGGTACAGCCAACTCAAAACAAAATGCAGGCAATTAGAATAAATACCATGGCGGTTTACTTATTGCCTTCTGATATTCCTTCTTGCTGTAGGCAAAGGCTGTGTAAATTAAAGAGGTGGGAACATTTTGGGTTTAACGAGGACCTATCCCGTGAGGAGTCCTGCAGCAGCCCCACATCCACCTCCCGTACCTCCCCGCGCTTCACGCCTGTCAACAGTGACGTCATCTCCCTGTCACCGCTGTGTCACTGGAAGGATGTGTACATCAGGGCTCATCACCTCAACAAGAACTGGGCGACAGGGAAGTACACGGTCATGCCTGCACTCAGGGGCCACGAGGGCAGGGTCAACTGTATGGACTGTGATGGTCAGTAGCATTCAAAGACTCCTCAAGTTTCATTTTGCTGTGCTTTGTACTGCACTTATTTTCACAAGGCAGGTGTAGAAAAAAATTCCACTGATGAATAAGAATATACAAAATCTATACATACTAATATAGTTCTAAAGCCTCTAGCTCACAACTGGTGGTACAAAATGTAGGTCCATGTTAATATTTGTTTCATAGCTTATAACAAGCATCATTTCCATTGCAGGCAAATTACTTGTGAGTGGAGGGGGAGACAATAGTGTTCGACTGTGGGACCTTGCAACAGGGAAGTGTATTAACCAGCTGGAGGGACACACAGACTCTGTCACTGGCATAGAACTCAGGGTAAGTATGACTACTAGTAACCCTCATGATATTGCAGGGCTCGAAATATCCACTTGCCCACTTAAAAATGCAACCACATTTTGCTTTGCGCAACTTAATTTTTAACCCAGGTTGCACACCGCGCAACCTGAAATTTTGCAGTTGGATTTTATTGGAACACTCCTTTTTCCCACCTACATGCATAAGCTTTTGTATTAATCTTTTTATAACATAATACATATTACATAGTTACATATAACTGGAAGATAATGGATAGGTAGCTGATTTGAAGAAAGTAACAATTTGAAAGTGGGGCAACCTGAAATGTTGATGGCGCAACCTGGCTTTTGACTCAAGTTGCCACTTGGACAACCTGGCTGAAAAAAGTATTTCGGGCCCTGTATTGTTACAGATTGTGTCAGTATTGGAAAAATAAGTCAAGTCATCTGATATATACCAGGTACAAGTGCAAATATGCAACTAAGAATGTTTGGCCTGTGGCTTGGTATCAAATATACCTACATAATTTGATGAGTAGATACTAGAGTTAACTATTATACATGTCTGTGAATAGTTTCATAGGTTGATAAATCACAGGTTGGATGGGTTTGGTTTCATTTCTTTGTTAACCAACTATCATATAGGCTACATATGCCCAAATTAGAAATGTCATATCTGTCACTATAAATGTAGCCTGAGCACCATCCTCCATAGTAAAGTAGTGAGCCAGCGGTCACTATGGAGGATGGTACTCAGGCTACTATAAACGTTCTTTAAAAAGCACTGTATCAAAACAAAAAACGGTGAAGCTAGCATTTGTTATTTTCCGCAGAACAACATTGTAGTGACCAGCTGTGCAGACAGCGTGATCAGGGTATTTGAGGCTTCCAGTGGTCGGTGTCTGAAAGTCATGCAGGGTCACACATCAGGGGTGGAGCACCTCTGCTTTGATGGGGCAAATCTTGTTAGTGCATCAAATGACAGGTACGTATCAACTGGTAAAAGGCTTTACATGTATATATGGATGTTGTAATTTTCATCCTTAAATCACAGATCTTCATACAACCTTTAACAGGTACAGCATGTATGGAAACCTTTAGCACACTGAAGTAGCTATTTGGCTACCAGTTTTTTATTGGATACTGGGAAAACGGAAGAGATCACTTTATGATATTGGAAAAAATCACGGAAATATTTTTGTGAACAATGCTGTTTTTTCATATTGACAGGAAACATGTAACTTGTGCAAGTGTATAGACTATTTGAAATAGGCTAGAATTAGTTTATGACTTCCATAATTGAGGTTGTCCTGTGTCCCCAGGACGGTGAGAGTCTGGTCATTGTCATCAGGGAAGTGCATCCACAACCTAACAGGGCACACAGATGATATTCAGGTAAGAACTTTTTATTGGTATTCAGTTCTAGAAAGCCTTTATCTACTGTACATCATGATGGGGATCATGTGAAGCACACAATGTGTGAAGTAATCGATGCCTGTTGGCTTTGTTGCAAGATTTGTATCTATTCCTATATATGTATTTCATGGTGAAGACAGTTGATTTTACTAGTAGATAACCTGATTGTGATTTGGATTAGGATGCTAGGAATGTGTTCTGGTGGTCTCCAATTTATAAATCCTAAATTGATCTGAATTGACAGGAACTGAAGTTAAAAAGTTCTGTCTGTTAAGGGAATATCTTACAGTCCCAGAATCCAATGAAGATTCTGTGAGTAGAGATCCCAATCAGAGTTTCTTTGAACAGTTTCGTTGGCCCCGATCAGGATCTCTACCAGCAGAAATCCACTTATGCCAGACTGCAGCCTCTACTCACACTCACTCGCCCACTGTACCAGGACATTGATATGTAGAAAAGATCTTGAGTTGATTATTTCTCATGTGGCTTGTCCCTGCAGCTCCTTTGTATGCATGGAGACCTTGCTGTCAGCTCGTCCTGGGACCAGACCCTGCGGCTGTGGGACATCAGAAGGGGGCTGTGCTTACAGATACTTGTGGGACATGCAGAAGGTACATGAAAATTTACTTTATGTAGGGATCCTTAAAACTTAGTGTGACATGATTATTTAATTTAGTATTATCTTAGCATAAGGTCTTCAACACACAATATAGTATATCCAAATGTTGTGCTTTTGTGATGAAAAGGTACATTGACTTAACAAATATTTGTGGTTAATTTTTTTTCTTGAAGAAAGCTAACTTGACATAAAGCTATCATTGATGTTCATCAGTGCAAGATTGTAACATGTACACCATTACTGTACAGTGAATCAGATCCCAGATAGATATATCGTTAGTGGTATTGGTACGTGAGCTAATGACTATGTGCCTCTCCTTCTCTCGTCCAGTTGTGTACTGTTGCCAGTTTGATGAGAGGAGAATAGTGAGTGGTGGAGCGGACTCCTTTGTTAAGATTTGGAACCCCCAGACAGGGGAGTGCACCAAGACTCTGAGTGGACACACAGGAGAGGTGGTAGGTACACAGTTTGAGCCACTAAGGCAAGTTTAATACTAGTAGTTCTGTGGTAGTATGTTCCTGGCTGCCAAACAAAATAAATACATGTAGTTTGAGTTGTTCAACCAATAAATTATAGAGTGAATGCATTTGTCCATTTTTGTTTTTCAGTACTATGTTTTGGAGGTAACGCTAGTTCACCTTTATCCGTTGGGTAACCTATATCCGTTGTTTTCACAAGCTGGGTATTTAGGGCTATCATGCTGACAAAATGTGAGTTCAAACTGCTATATTTTGACAATATTGCAATTTAAAATCACCGTCTGTTGACTTGATATCCCTAAATGTGTTGTTTTGAAAAACAACAGATATAGGTTACCCCACGGATAAAGGTGAACTAGCGTTACACATGGCTATGGAATCAACCTGTTGATCCTCTTCTAATATTGAAGTTTACCACTGAACTCCTAAGAGTTGTGGCATGGATATTTCTGACAAATTGCTTGTTCTCTTTGCAGTACTGTTTGAAGTATAATGAGGATGTCATTGCATCAGGGGCAGCTGACAGCATTGTCAGGTTGTGGAGCTTTGCAGGTAAATGCTTGTAATGAACAAGTAATGTTTTGCAGAAAAAAATCAGTGCAATAACACAGACCTATTGGCCTATTGTGTGCCTGATGATATAGACATTTGATTTGATTTCAATTCAAAAGATACCAACAAGTTGGTTGTTGGTATCTGGTTATTACTAGGGTGCAAAACCAGACACAAAAAGCTTTAAAGAGGAGCATATTTAATCATAATGAAAAACGTGTAATAATGTGGATGACCTCAGCACAACAGGCTAGTATCGCAGTAAGCTAGTAAGAGTATTTTCCATGTACTGCTATTATGTCTAACTCCTATATCCGCATACGCAGGTCATTTATTTATACATTATTCCAAATGCGAGACCAGATCACTCATATGTGACTGTATGTAGCCTTCTTGTACTGTTGTTTACTAGTTGTTGCCATACATTGTACCTTGTATGATTGTCGAGCAAGATAGTTCATTCATTCATCCATAGTGAGTAAACTTCTGTGCTGATTGACCCTGTAGGGGAGTGCCTACATGAGCTGAGGGAACACATCGGAGTGGTGCGCTGTCTCCTGCAGGAAGGGGACAGGCTCATCTCTGGGGGGGACCAGAAGAAAGTCGTCATCTGGAACACAAAGGTGAGAATGTCACTTTGTACACACGAACAGAGGTCTTGGAAACAGTTGAACGGACGGTTTAAGCAACCCCGCTGCTTGGCCATCTGGATCCAATTCCTTGGATCTGTGGGCCTGAGTTTGATCCCAGGTTCAGCTTGGCTCAAAAATGTTGTAAGGGATTGCTTTCCTACCTAGCCTGACGACTCTAAGTAAGAGTTCTCTATGATATACATGATATACATCTACTAACTTGTGAGGTGCAATTGTCGTCAGCAGTGACACCTGGCAGAGAGGTCATGAATAGCAGCTGTGTCTGCCCAGCTGACCAGCAAGGTTGGACAAGTTTTCTAAAATTCATGAAAACATTCACTTACCCAAAATTTAACTGACTTTTTTCTCTGCATTTTCACTTTCAGCAATTGAATTCTTTTTTATTATTGTCTCTATTTTTTTCTGTGTCGACCAATGGTTGATGCCATGACTCTGAAAAGTAACAAGCATATCAAAATGTCATTCATTGAAAAATCTTGCCCAATTGGGGAAATGGGGTAGAACACAAGCTTGCCCAATGGGCTCAATGGGCAATTTCACCTGCCCGGGACAATAGAGCTAGAGGACATGTCCAACCCTGGACCAGCAGAGATGCCCCCAGTACTAGTGCTCAACCACTAGCATGGGTTGTATGAATGTAAATCTACTTGGAAGTTGGAGGAAGGTTGTTGCCGACATTGACATGCATTTCTAATGAAACCAAATGGAGAAACCCCTCCCCCTGTGATATATAAGTGCAGTGACAAACTTTGCACAGTTCTTAGGTCAGATTTGCTACGCTTATTCACATGTGTGCGGCAAACCTAAAAGCATTACACAAAACAGGGAAAAGTTGCTGTTGTGATGGGAACTGACAGGTCAAGGTCCAGAATGATTTATTTTGTCCTTTGGCTCAAAAGATTGATGATTCTTGGGAGGAGAGAAGTCGCCATATCAATTACAACTCTCAAGGTCACATTGGTTGCTAATCTTACATTGGTTTAAATGTGAGCCACATGGAGACTAAGCCTGATTAACAGTTGTTGAAATTCCATGGGACAAACACCCTTATCTTATTTGTCAGGAGTCAATTTGCCATGAAATGGCTTCCCATGAAGTTTATTTACAGTCCCACAGGTGTGAGCAATTTCCTTGTTATCTACTTGACCTTTGTTGAAGGTCAGACTTGACAGGCTGTGAATTATCACAAGGTTTGGCTACATTCCTGCATCTGCATCATGATGTGGGCCAATAGTAATACCATACAGGTGTCCAACATTCAAGGCCAAAGTATGTAATGTTACCATTAGTTATGATTTTTCTACAGTTATGACGTTCCTACTTGAGAGCTACTAGAAGTGAGGTATCGGAGATGGGACTTATATTAGTCTAGGACCTGTCCCTTTGGTCATGGAAGGCTGGTTAGAGTTGATTTCAGGGCTGTATGGCTTAGGAGCCTGAGTCATGTCGCTGAAGTTACACTGTACTTGGGCTTCTAGGGTATGTCTCTGTGAGATGAACATTGCTGTAAGTCCTGATATCAGTAAAATCAGAGCCTCGAGCCATTATCCTGCTAGTCAAGGCCATTGCTCTGTCTTGTGCCTTTTTTAGACATAGCTGCCAAAAAAGCAATTACTCGAGCAACTGGATATGATTTTGGAAACAGGCATTGACCATTTCCAAAAATCATATCCAGTTGCTTGAGTAACTACTTTTTGGCATATCTTATTACCTGGATGTCTAACCTTTGTGGCTGGTTAACATAGTCCTTCTTAATCTTTAAAATTAAATCCTTCAAGTAAGCTTTGAGTTTCAAGAAGTTGTAGGCGTCCAGAAGGAATGAATATCAACTTTTAGCAGGTATCAAAAGATTGAGTATTCTGAATAATACATTTAGAACAAATCTAGAATTTCACATAACATCTTCCTTTACCAGCACCAGGGCTGTCTTCAGGACGAAAAAAAAAATATTACCCCATCTGTCCCCAAAATCTGAACTTCTTTATATGTAACTAAAAAAATGCATTTTCTTGAGCTTTGTATGGCATGTTATACAAGGAAAATCATGGCTCCCAAACAATGAGTGGGATGAAAAACAATTTTAAGCTGGAGATAGTCCTGATCAGTACATTGTATTATGTAAGGCACAAAATAAGCTTGAAGAGATATCATACTGTACCTGCACAATGTGGTTCAGATTTGATTGGTAATCATTCTTGATTGTCCGTATGCCCCATAGGAGACATTTTAATTGTCTGAACATGCTGCATGTGGAATGTGTCTGACTTTGTTCTTTTGCCGTCCCACAGGAAGGCAAGCTGCTGAATGTGGTACACAGGAACCCGACATTGCTGCACTTGATGTGGGCTAACGAGACCAAGTTGGTGCTGGCCTCCCCAGAATCCCCCGGCACTGTCTCCATTCTTAGTTACTGGTAACCTGCACCTGACACCACATACTTCACACAGGGTTCAAACCCATCTCAGAAAACGTCTTGCATACACAGCAAAAGTGGAACTTTCCCATAGCTCCCTAGCATCCTGGATAGTTTCTGGGATGGCTTAAACATGCAGTGGCTGCCAGAAAACTGTGACATTTCGCAGTCTCTCAGTCTGCGGGGCTCGTGGGACGCAAGCCCAAGTGCTGGGAAAGACTTGGAATTGGCAAGGAATTTTAACTATGTGCAGGAATTTGAACCCTGTGACAGGCACACAGCCCCCAAAGCAGGTGGCCCTGGCAGTATTATACTTCATTAGGTCCTCAGCACTACACACCTGCTAGTCATCCTTTCCCCTTTCCTCAGGTTGATGTACCTAGCATACTTTCTTCTTTAACAATGAGGTGCACCTAGCAAAGATAGTGTTTCTGGACTTCATGCACCTTGAAACATTGGCAGTGCTATTGAGTTATTACAAATGTATGTAGCATTGCACTGTGTATCTATTATAGACACAGCTGTAAATACATATCATGAAATGTAAAAGGAGAAAAAAATGGTCTTTCTGTAAAATAGACTGTAAAGTTTGTTCCAGTAAATGCCAGAGCTCATGTACAAACTACCCTAGTTGTCAGGAAAATAGCACTTTTGGTACCAGATAGTGAAAAGCCAGTGGTTTAGTTGAGGAAAAGTTCCCAGTATTCCCCACTTTGTTGCATTCTCTTGTGCCATTTCTGACAGGTTGTCACATAATGGAAATAAGTCCCAGAAATAGCCCAGTAGAGCTGGTAAGACTTGGGTGTAGTATCAGTCTAAAATTGTTGAATAGCCAGGAAACATAAACTGCCTTGTACAGAACAACTACCCGGTACTACAGAGCCAAGTACATGTAGTAGATAGTGTAGTGATTGAGACTTTTAAACAAAACCATTTTGTGAGGAAGATAAGTAATGTTTGATGTCAAAGTGTGGTTAAGATTTGCAGAAATGATATTAAACAAAAATGGTTCTGCTAGTTTTAATATATATATTGAATATGTACGGTATGCTTTTCTTGCATTTTAACAGACTGTTTGTACCAAAGAACATAGAATTTATCATCTACAAGTGCAGTAGCTCAGCTTTGCTGGTATCCTCTTTCTGTTTCCATTCAAAGAACTAGGTTCTTTTGAAGGTACAAGTTTTTGAACTTTTGAAGGTACAAGTTTTTTCTGAAGTTGAATATGGCAGTGCTATTGTTATTCCAGGTATGTGAGCACCTGAGGTCAGCGTCTACTTAAACTTATATATGTTCACTCCTAGTAGCCAATGATACTGAGTACTATGGGGGTAGTAGTTTGTTTCTCACAGACAAGGGATTGCACATACTTTACAGAAGTAATTTCAATACAGGACGATTAGGACTGGACAACATCTACCCACTCGAAATGGTGCAGATCCTTTGCCTCAGAAAATGGACATTTGTGTTGTTAGTCTATCAGCTAGTGAGTGCATCTTCTTGATGGAAGCTACATGTGTGTCCCCATAATACCTCTAATCCATTGTGAGGGTAGGCATTATCCCACCTGTAGTGGTATAAGAAAGGACCACACTCAATAAGAACTCCAATGCCCAAGCTGCTGGAATGACTGGAACAGATCTCATTGACCAGTAAAGAAATGCTGGGCAGTTGTAGAAATGGTGATTAGGAACGACCACAAACAATGTAGGGCTTACCCTCTGACCATAAACAAGGAATCTTAAGGGCTGAACCACCAGCAGCTGCACACAGCTGTAGCAGGGTTTGTAGAGAAGCTGCTCCTCATCCCCAGGGTGTCACTGTGGGCTGCTGAAATTCCTAAGGCCTAAAAGACTATTCAGGACCTGCCAGCATTAACTCCGGGTTAGCCTGTTCTGTACTCTCCAAGCAGAGTTTCGCTCCGGCTGTAGGAGTTTTTATCGGGCTCTCTATTTTGCCAAACTGGACATAAAGAAAACAGCAGGAAATAGAAAGCCCAAGAAAAACACGTCAAAAGCAGCTGGAGTCAAACCTCTGCTTGGAGAGTACTGTTCTGCACTTGTCAATTCCAAAGGGAAATGTCCAGACTTATTTATGTGCAGGGAAAGCCCACATGAAGGAAAACAAATGTTCTTTTTAAAATTCAAATGTCTATTTGAAAATTAGGAAACTGTAGTAGAATGTTTTATGTACATACTGTTGTTTTGTAGAATTATGTAAGAAAATGGTATGCCCTTATAAATCAATACATCTCTGAATACCACCAGCAACCTCCTAGAAGCAGATGGATACGGTGTAGAAGTTATGCTGGCATTATCAAACTTATAAACATTTCGTGGAGATAATAAATCTCCTGAGCAAAATCTGACCCCTTTTAGGTATGTGTTTAAGTCCCTGCCAGAATTTCAATATAATTTGATGTACACCACATGTACAGGCTGCATAGTCTTGAAAGTATGAATGTTGGTATGGTATGTGTATGATGGACTCGTGACTACAGATGAAGTACATGTATCCTTGGTATACCCACAAAGCAGTCAAATATTGACGGTGTGCTAGACTTTTGGACACATGCTTGTCTATTGTCTATTTGAGTCTATTGTTAAAGTGTTACACAGATATGATTCATTGGTTTCTCCGATTTCAAGTCATATTACATATAGATTGTCACCTTGATTATAACTTATTGTACAACTAACCTTATCAGTGTACTAGAAAGGATCAGAACATGTTCATACAAGAAAGTCAATGCTGGCAAGTCAGAAGGCAGTGGTTTCTTTGTGCTTGTCTCCTCATTTTCTTGAAGATAACTGTCAACTAGGTTACCATACTGACTAGCTGGCATTGGAATTGCATTTGAACATACGACACCTTTTGGCTTCCTGGTTATCATATAAAGTGGTGTGAGTTAATCTAATGACTACAATGTACATCCTCATTGTTGTAGACAGATTTGATAGGATGGAATGTCTGAATGATACTTGAAATTGGTTCTGAAATTTAGACTTATGTAGGCTGAGTCTGCATATTGCCAAAATGTTCTGTATCTATATCTGTATCTATATAGCCGGTATAACCGCCGTTCGGCATAACACACCATGTTGTGATTTTAGTTTGTTTTCTTGTTTATATTCGGTGCTGTATATGTGTATGTTGTGAAACATGTCGTGCGCTCTGACTGTTTAAAAACCGTTTCATGTATCTACAGTGTAGATGCTTGCCGTGAGATATTGTTTCCCCTAGGCTGACAGCTGAAATATCTGATGAAATGTAATCAAGGAGGTTTACCTCATTGGTGTAATGATACATCGAATGGTGTTCTGCATTCAAATGTCATTGCAGCAGAAGTGTCCCATGTATGCTCATGCTGAATTTACAGTACAAAAGACGTTTTGTATTGTATATTATTTAAAATTGCTTTCGAATGCTGACAGCTATGTTTATTTGCCTGTCTGGTTGTTTTGAGTACTCTCCAAGCAGAGGTTAGGCTCCAGCTGTTTTTTTAGTCGTTTTTATCGGGCTTTCTATTTTGTCATTTTTCTTGAAGCCAAAAGTTAGGTTTTGATACAGCAAGATAAAATACAAAATAGAAAGCCCGATAAAAACAACTAAAAAAACGTTAAAAAAACAGCCAGAGCCTAACCTCTGCTTGGAGAGTAGTTTTGAGTGCTTGACAGATATTGTGTACAATGCATAGAGACCAGGATATTCAGCTGTGTGTGTAAATCTTTCCATGCTGAATTGTGTTGAAGAATGTATGATGATGTGATTTAAATGGTGCTGGAGTCTGTAAATGCCAACTCTCTGCAATTCATTGCATTTAATGATCAAACTTGTTATAGAAAAAAAAGGAGTAAAGTATATGATGAAAAATATATCCTAATGTGCTGTGTATGCATCATTTATCCCAGTTTTCCTAAGCACCCTCCATCTTTTTCTGTTTCTGAGTGATAGAAGAGACATCTCCCAAAATTCCCTTCCTAATGCATCTTTTGTCGTCCATTCCTATCCTATCCCCCCAAGATTTTCTGATTCGTCCCTTTTGTATTTTATTATTTCTCCTGTGACCTGTTTACACTGGGCAGGTGGATAGATCCTGTTTGACAGATGTCAATCATCAACACTGATTGTAACAAATGTTGTTCCCTGGTGTCCTGATATAAACTTTGGTGGGTGGTATGGATTCTAGTCTTCCAAGTAAGCCTGTTCGATTCAACTATTCGTTTCTGGTTCTCTCTGAGCTTGGACAACCGTTCTTCACGAACGGAAGCCATTTCCTGAAGGACTCTGTAACTGGAAGACTGAAGTAAAACTAAAGACCATCCAAAGGCCTGGCATTCCCAGACAGCGGGTGTGTTGTAGGTCAGTTTGACAGAAAAACACGCACCCCGTCGATTCTGTAGCAACATTAGAAAGATATACAGACCTGATGTTTACTTAAATCTCACGCCGGATTTAAAGCACCTGGTTTTTAACAGACATGTTTATGCACACGCATTGCCATGACCGCCCTTTTCTCTAAAATCATGACACCACCCCCCACAAGAACTAGGCCACATGCACGGGCCGACACAGGACTTCGGGATAGTGGAGATTAGGATCAATCGTCGCTCCTAATAACCAGCAAGTGAATAGACTAAAGCTATTTCCAGTGGAATTCCCTGGATAAAAATACTTCCCGGGCCGCTCCATCACGTCGTGACCTTTGAGTGGGGACCGCAGCGGTGTCTGGGGTGTGGGTGGCTGACTGTCTCCCTGCGTGAGCTATGCTGCCGTGGGGATAATGTTTCACACTCAATTTGGGTGCATCTTGACAGGCATCCCGCTCTTGACAAGGTCAGGGCTCCCCAGCAGGGGACGGCAGCGCCGAGATACGGGCCACAGCGGGCCCGCTGAGAGGCCACGGGGAGGCAGTTGTGTGGTCCACACCCAGACTACTGGAAACAGTGTCAATCACGACATGGCTAATCTTCAAGCAGATGTTGAAACCAAATTCGTGATGCACCCCCGGAGCTGGAGGCTTGAAAACGTTACGATTTTTGCCTTAATACACCTGCTTGGAAATTCAGAGGCAGTCCAACTTGAACAGGAAAGCATTCATACCAGTGCGCCTTTTGACAAAAAAAAAATGAAAGAAACATTGATTAGGCTTATCTTCTCCAGTTGCAATTTAAAGTTGATGTGGCATTCCTCATCACCATATAGTCGTACTCCAACCATCTTCATTCCCCGGAGCGTTAAACAATATCACATTGAATATACACTCGCCGTCAGTACATGAACTAGCAATTTTTTCTGAGCATAGTATTTCCTTTCGGAAAGGACATCTCTCCGGTGACTCATATAAATTCTCGTGTCAGAGGCAGGCATCAAGTTATTAGACAAAATCATTACCGAAGTGAAGTAGGCTTTGCTTGACAACATGTCCTGATGGAGGGATGAGAGTATTGAATCAACAGGCGGCTCTACAGATCCTCTTGACTACCGAGAAAACCCGTTTAATTGAGCAAAATCCAACAGCATTCCTTGAACTTCTAAACTATCAAACAGACCCGACTAGACAAGACTCGACATGTATTTTTCGGTCCATTTTGTAGGTGCAAAAGATAGTTGCCAAAAAGAAGCAACAAAACAATTCTTGATAAAAGATGGCAAAGCTGGATGAATGAAGAGTGGAGGGGACTGCTTGAGAAAACGGCAAGAAGATATTCGTTCTTGACGATCCGACTAGTACTGTTTTGCTTCCGCAGACTGAAGTTGAGAAGACGCCAATGTAAAGATAAAACGTTACGAGGTGGTAAGAGTGATCTCCAACTCGTGGGCGGGGAAGTACAGTAAAAAGCTGACTTGGGGCAGGAGCAAGGGGATCGGAAACTACGGGGCAGGGATTAGCTGTGTCTGGAGCGCCTCAGTGGAAACTGTTTTTGGCTTTAGACATGTTGTCGTGGCCTAAACAATTACAGACGAACGGGATTTTGGAGACTTACCAATGACCTTGAGTTTGAGTACCAAGGAGCCTCTATAAAGTAAAGCCATTGAATTAGCCTAAGTACCATCGTCCGTAGTGCTAGTGACCGCTGCCTCAATACATTGAGCCAGCGGTCACTACGGAGGATGGTACTCAGACTATATTGAATGGCATTGATGTAGATTGCTTGGACAATTTAGATGAGATTTTATAACCATTATAAGTAAATAATGCTTAACAGGGGATCATTTTGGTGATTTTCTGTCATGTGTGCATGTAGCCATGTAGTTTCCTTCTAACTTTATCAGAGTAGTATATATGTGGCAAAGAAAGAAGAAAATCGGAAAGCTACAAAAGGAAATTGCTTGTATGCTGCATCACAGTCCTGGGCTCCTCTGTAATAAGGTTGTACACAGCAGACACTGTCTGTCGGTAGATCCCTATCCCGGATACGTCAAACCATATGTCCACCTGTGAAACGACAATAACCCTCCATTCAGCACATTTCCAAAATCCTGAATTCTTCTACGCACCCAGGGTTGTATATCAGCTTCAAGCGACATCGAAGCAATACCAGAATGTGTCAGTACGTTTGTGTTGGACTGGCCGCTAATAATATGATGTTGGCCCTGGGCTCGGAAGGAAATGATTTATAAATGTTGGCAGATCAACTAACATTTTCTCTTTGGTAAGATTCCCCAGCGGATAAATTATGGATCAGCAATGCTATTGATGCTGACAGAAGAACAAATGTTAGTACCGTTAGAATCCCAGGCCGAATGTGTTGTTGTTGATTTACAACTGTACTTTCATAAATTCATGTATGATTTTTTTTACACATGACACGAACACGCCCGTGTGCAGGTTTTTAGCCACGAATGTCAACAGCAACAGGACAGTCTTGATATGTATACGCTGATCGTTTTGCTACGACTATCAGTGAGCCCTAAACACCATAAGACATCGCAAGACTCCACGAGCGACTGTCTTCCCGGTGGCCGAGAAAGTCTATCTCCAAGAAACCAACCCATTTGTCAGTTTGTTTCTTTTCTTTTCTCATAAATAGTATCCGATGATGCAGTCCAAATCCCGCCATATATAATAAGAACTGTTACCATATCCCTGGACGTATGCACAACTGTCGCCTAACGAAATGTACTAGCAAATGGCATGATTTCTATCACGCTTTGGTTTGGAGGAGGATGCGACAAATTCGGCTAACAGTGAGACGCGTAAACTCGTAGCGAGGTTGCCCTCTGATGACACCAGCACTTGGGAGGTCTGTGGCGTTTATAGTACGACGGGGTCGTTCCCGTAAATGTGATGGAGGACAAATTCGAATGACGGTCTGGTAAGACAAGACATAAACCTTCAAATTTAAGCGATGCCAAACGTTTCATTTACTGATATGATTTATGTAGTACATAAACTAGTTGGGATAGCCTTGTAAAGAAATGTTAATTGCAGTTAGATAAACGGTTTGGGCCACATTTGCATTCATCAGTGTGAAAATGAGATCAATTCTCTGTTTCATTAACGTCAATACATACCAGCTACGTAGTATACATTAGTCATTGTAGATGACGTAGTAAGACACCGCATTCTTATATCGCTATGGTATACGTCTGTTTCATCTCCAGGACATGATGTACTTAGCTTGAACATACAATAAAGATCCTTCACCCATTATGAAAACGCCTTATTAATGTTGCTTGACTACAATAACAATTAAGTCACGAGAACATGGTTTATTTTCGTAGAGGTCCGAGCAATCACACAACCCATCATTTCTTCGTGTTGCATATTTCAGCACCTCCAAATACAGGGCTGTCTTGGGGCTGCCGCGTGAGGACGACAGCGGGCGAGACCATCAGAAGATTTATGAACTTCCAGGGGGCGGGAAGCTCGTGTTGATAATGAGCAAATAAAACAGCGGCCATTGCAGGTCGGGGGTCCATTCACTGTTGACACCTTTGGGGCAATTTTGCTAATCTTCTCGCCTTTTCGGTTTGGTGCAAATTTCCTGGCCGGATCTGACCTGTTGAAACCGCCAAGGGGTAATCCGATGTGACAGGAACAAAACACGCTAATTAATCGAGTAGGTGACGAGTGTATTTGTCCCCATTTGTCACGTGCGCACTCCCATTCTCCCCCGCGCTGCCACAAGCGCCTGGGCGTCAGAACAGCGCGGGACACCTCTCAAAGTGGTCTGTGTGCACCGACTGGGCACAGGGCTGTCGTTAGTTGAACAGGTCCACGCTGTCGTGATTTGTCTGACGCCTGCCTCGGGACAGTGTGAGAGAGGACATGGCGTGCGGTCGCCGACTGCATCTGACCAGGGCCGTCACGGTCCTGCTGACGGTACTGGGGACCGCGATCGTCGTAAATATCTCCCCGCTGGGCTCCCGTAATGACCGTCACCTTTCCCCTGACCCCCGGCCGGGCGACGACCAGACCCTGCCGGCGAGGCTCACGGCGCACATCAGGGACTTGCAAAACGAACTGGAGATCAAGAGGAGAGAAATTGCGGAGTACAAGGAGAGCATGGACGTGCTGGTCTCCTCACGTAAGCCGGAGGAACCCAAATTCCGACGGCTCATGGACGCTAGGCGGGAGAAGCTCTTGTTGCAGGTTGTCAACACGGACGCGCCCGCCGGGGCCAACGGTACGGCCCGACAGGACCCCGGGTACATCGGCTGCAGAGAACTTGAGCACATCAAGGTTACCGGACCTGCTGGATCTGGGTACACCAAAGTTGTACAGAAGGGGGAGTACAACGGCGTGGACGTCGCCATAAAATCAGTGGCCATGTCCGGTCACGACATGAGGCTTTGTCTGGACACAGGCATGGACCGTCGGGACTGCTCTGCGCTGGCCAACTACAAAATCGTCAAGGAAGTTGCCCTTTTACAGGCCCTGGCCCATCCCAATATTATCAAGGTACTGGAACCATCATTTCCTCCAAGTTTAGTGTGGAAACATTTTTATGTCTTTCAATGTTATCAGGGCACTGCAAGCCTGAATGCTTTCTAGCCGACTAGGTGGGTTCAGTTTCACCCACTTCAGCTCTCCAGGCCCTTCACCTCTGTATACTATTCTGATATAGTTTTTTTGAAATGCAGAAATCATAGTATGAACGCCTCTGCCCCTAGCTCTTCCTGTCAGTGTGCCTACATATAGCTCGTTGCTCATCAGCTATTCCATGTATAACTTGTCTGTGCTGATATGGTAGTAGCCTTGGACCGTGCCTGCATCTGTGTTGACTCTTGTCGTTGTTGTGTTAGACAAAACGGTCCTACCCAGTTTATCTTGCACCATATGTACCAAGCTCTCCCGTTTCCCACCTCCAAACCTTGAAATGGTTGGCGGGGATTATTGCGTTTACTGTGGGTCGGGCATAAGAAAGGAGGGAAGGGCTTTCCCTTGAGCTGCCTTCCTTACGTGCTATTGTTTGGAACAACTGGAACGTACAAACACTTTGCAACACACAGACCCTAAACGAAACCCTAGAATAAGTGTCCATATTTTGTCCCTCAGGTCAAACCTATGGTTTAGAGGCAGAAGTAGGGTTTCCCGATTGGCTTCGTTTGTTCCGGGAGTGTGAAACTACTTTCTGTGATAAGGCAGCAGTTTTCGCAATTGCCCACAAATCCCCAGCGATGCACTTGCCGTGTGGTTTATCACAGGGACCGGGGACCGCCGTGTTGTGCTCCTTTATTTACCCTAACGAGCGAGGCGGGTCCACAAAATAGTTATGCTAATAATATGTGGGACGAACTGGGTCGACAGAGAGTGTAAATTATGTCGCAGTTTTGACATACATGGATCGCGATAAATGCACCTAGAGGGTACTTGATGATTTAACGACATTATATATCGCACTATGGCGCCGTCCGTTGTCCGAGCCAGTGCCACTTATCTCCAATGGATCAGAAAAGCCGGAGAGAATGGAGCGTGAGATAGGTTTTTACTGGCGGGCACTGGGCTCTCTCTCTGTGGAGAAACAGATCTCGGCTGACCCTAAATTTGGCCCGCCTGACTCTCTGTTGCACCGAGATGTGAGAGAATGTGCATACTTCGGGGCAGAGCGTCATCGGAGAGGACCCAATGTCGGATAAGTAATCCCCATTATAACGCCGACAACACGCGTAGCTAGCCCACTTCTCACCACACTGAGACGTGTTTCCGACTTGCGGAGACGAGACCCAGGCCCCAAATCCCACTCTCCACCCTATCTCCACCTGCCAGGACTGACCAGACTCGTGTCAAAATCGGCCTTTCAATCTTCTGGTGATTTCCGCTATGGAATGGGGCAGGCCGATTCTCTACGGCACAGGACACCCCATCTTTCAAACCAAGCTTTCCGAAGTGACGGAAGGCTCCCCTAGGCGATACCTATTACAAACAACAAATCACACTCCATTTGAGGTGCTAGAGGCGGTTTATTTTTACTACTAATCCCCCATACCCCACCGTGACACACCAGGTCTGGTTCTCTCAGTAACGTTTAAAACTTTCCTTACAAATGGCGAGATGGTTAATGTCCATAATTTAGTTCACATTGCGACATTTCCGACTTTTATTTTTATTTATTTATAAGACAGACTAAGAAAAAGGTTAGATGAAAGTTTAGTTCTTCTACGCCTTCTACGGTACAACCATCATGTAGATTATATGGCACTTCAACATTGGTATGGTGCCAGCATTTTGGGAAAGGCAATCCTCTCTTCAAAGCCCTTGGTTGTCTCGTGTTTTCTTACCCTGTTGATCACAATTTGTCCCCCCTACCAGGCAACCTAACAAAATTACTCCTCATTTCTCAAGTTTCCTCAACCCTGGCATTGGCATACCACACATGACTAACTCGTTTATTTTCTAAAAGATAAATGAAGAGTCCCACAACTTGCGATAGACAAGAAGCCAACGATAAAACCTGACCAGAAAATGGGGGTTTTGACAGCAGAGGTGCTGGAATGAATTCCCCTTCCACTATCACTGTGACTCAGATGGTATCTCCATCCTGGGCCAAGTATTTGGCCTCTTTCTCCATGGGTCAATTGCATGTCACTTGAATCACCTCAGCTGTTGTTGTCAGTGCAGTCTAGTAGTCCCCACACCTATAGTATGTCAGTGATAGTCCCATGTGCCAGACTAGGGGTGGGTACCGGTACAGTCAGTGGGAGTCGAATACTCCACAAAACAGAGTTCTTTGTATTGAAATGGAGATTAATGGACTGTTGTTTTGAGTATCTTCCATTCACAAGTTATCACAAACTGAATCAGGTCCAGGTTCAGGTCCGGACCTGGACCTGATCCGGACCTGAATTTTCTGTACGGTACCCACCCCTATGCCAGACAATCCTGCCCTTTAGGCGCGAGGGTACAGCACTGAAATTTATGACAATACTATACTAGACTGGTGTTTATAGGCAATGACACATTTGTTATCTATACATTGCCATACATTGTCACTGATGCAATTGTTGTGCAATAAACCTATCTATCTATCTATATGTATACTAGATTTGAAGGAAAAAATGTGGCTTCTTTTTCAGTTTCCAATATATGGTGATGAATGACTTATGTTATCTTCTGTGGTTTTGAAATGTCCTTTAAAAAATCTCAGCAATGATGATGTTTGTCAGTTCCAAGGCCATCATACATGTATATGGGAACTGCTCATACACTGGTCTTCTATTTCTAGTTGCAATACCAGCAGGACAACCAATCTACAACCTTACTATGGACTTTCCGCTATGATTCTCAGTAGGTCCCATCCCAAGTCCAGGCAGTGAGGGTGTAAAGACAGAACAGCTTTAAGTATTTCTTATCTAAATATGTTGACCCGAAAACATCATTATGTTGTGGCAATTGTGGAAGTATCTGAGGCATTTGCCAGGAAGGAGAGGCCTTAACTGTGCACTACTGTACAAGTGATAAGTCCTGTTTCAAAGCTGTTCTTTTAGAGCGGAGGATTGTCTCAGACGGATGTGCCCTGCAACCATTGGTGCTCCCTTTGTAAATTCCAATTTCCTAATGGTAAGCCTCGCTCTATTTGGCATTAACCTCGTGATTGAGTGGATGTCAAGACTGTTCAACATCAAGTGCAGATCCAGGAGTTAGGGAGGGAGATATGTACTGTAGACTGTAGTCTACTCAATCCCCATAGTCTCTGGCAAGGATTGTAAAGCTGGCGTTACACCACAGAAAAGGATGCTTGCCAGATAAGTTTGCAAACTCTAATGCTCTAATAGACATTTTCGACCATAATACAGCTAATGTCCTCCATCAATGTTTGCAAGTCACCAATACAAGCCCAGTCCAATGTAACTGGATAGGTGTTCTGGTGAAAAATACACTCAACTCTCAAGTGATTTTGAAGTATTTGGGAAATTTTCGGCAATGAACAAATTCGCTGTAATACCATCATAGCTGTTCAACAAGCTCAGGTTTAACAATTTTTTTATTAGCAACTTTTCTTTCTATCTTTTGTTGTTTTTTAGCACTTCTTGTTGTACTCTATCTATGTCACAACATGCCATAGTGCCAGGTGTTTGTTTCTGTGACTCGTGTGTGTGAGACCATTTCTATCCAGGGATAAGATGTGTAGTTTTGAGCCATTCTGTATAGTAAGTTCATTTCATCACAAATGTTAATATAACAAAATGTTCTCTTTTGCCTCAAGTCTAATCCTCCTGAGCCCATGGTGTCCATGTCCAACTGTAACTGACACTGGCACCATGTCAAATGCACCCTTGTCCCCTTCCACTCCAGGGAGCAGGCCACTTCCTGCTGGGGGCCAGACCAGGGGTGATCACTGCTTGTGGGTTAACCTGCCGGAAAATGTTCGACTCCCTTTTCCTTTGTCAACCCAGCATGGGGAAGGGCAAAGGGGGGATTCTCTTACCCACAGACCAGCTCTCATGCCCTTTGTAATACTAAAAGACACAATGATATAAAGTGGTATCAGAGATGATCCTTTCCTGGGTGCCAGACCGGACTAGGCAGCCAGCTAGTTTGTTTGCTTGTTCGAAAATATTGCTACTGAAAATATTCTTATGAATCTACTAGCTCTTTGAAGTCTTCCCAACCTGCTGCAAATAGCTAATTTTGAGGAGATAAATACTAATTACCTTCCTCTATTCACTGTTGGTCTCTAATCTAATGTACACATGCAATTAACTGAGACTAAGTAACTGCGAAGCTGGTGTGTTTCACCGAAGGGCGGTTATACTGGCTATATAGATACAGATACAGAACTGCTTGTAACAGCACATACTGATCGGAAACTGAACAACAACACAAGATCCTCGACCTGCCTTGGCAGTGGTGTTATGCAAAATTGCACACAACATCAGCCTGTCAGAGTGCTGGATGACCTAGATATTTACCCTAGAGTGGTAATCCTGTCAAATTGCTTTATTTCAACCCAGTTGGTTTCTCAGTCTGCGAAAGACTAATTTTGCAAGCACTTCTAATTTCTGCTTTATTCTAGACCTTTTTTCTGTTCCCAGCAAAGCCGCTGTGATTGACAGGACTTGCTGGGTTCTATTTATCCCAGCTCTCCTCCCCTTCCATCTGTCCCCTCCTGGGAGCCTTGCCCCTTTTGGCAGGGGGGAAATGCTACCAATGTGGCAAATGTTCCCCCAAGATTATACCAAAACAACGATTTCCAAACATCCACCCTGGGTGGTTGGAGTGGGCAGTTTGAGTTCTGTTGGAAAATTTCCGCTATGTTATCAAAGTTGTCCAGAAAGTCTGGTAAAAATGTCTCTAATAGCTCGTATCCAGCCGTATTATAGCCAGAATCATAAATATGGAGAGGAAGGAAGACACTCAGGAGTTACAACATGGCTGGATACCAGGCTACGTCTCCAATCACTTTAGTTTTAGGGCTCCTTTCTAGGCTGGACAGACAAATTCACTACAGCATCACTACTACAGTTTGCGTCCTATAACCACACGGGTGCAACTTACTAACTACAGTAATACAAATTGTATAGTTTAAAAAAATGTAATGGTTTGGGGAGGTTCATGCGTATGATTGGATGTTTGATTCAATTTGCAAAGCAATGATATTTTTGTCTGTGACCCTAGCATTTCCCCCTGTTGGAAATGGGTCATTTCAATGGTGGTTTTCAGATTGTATTCCCTAAAGCTGTCATTAAGTACTGGCAAACTTGCTTATGTCACACCTGAGTATGAATGCCTTTGTTTGTATCCTCCCAGTTGCTAGGTTACTGTTTCCATGGAGGCGAGGACGGCTCTGTCACCTCCATAATGGAGTTGGGAGGACCTCTGGACATCATCAACCTACTGCAAGCTTCCTGGGAGGACCGCTTCAGGGTAAGGCTCAACTCTTTGGAGGTATATAGGCAGTTTGGTTTTATACACTGTAGGCTGTGAAACAGTCATAGTGGTTTTATGTTCAAGGTTTTCATCACACTGTGAACATGTGTGCCAAAAAAACAATTTACTCAAGCAATTGGATATGATTTTGGAAAGGTCAGACGTTTCAGATAGCCATCCAGCGTCTTTCGTCAGTGATACGGGAGATATCTTGCTGGAGAGGTTTTTTATAATCTTACTTAGCTGGGAATTGATATGCAACAGAGATCTAGTTGTGAACATGTGGCATGTCTTCATTTCTACCATACCTGGTACCACTGTATTGTTTCAGCTGCAAACTGAAAACAGTGCAAACACCAACTTTCCTCCTTAGCAACTTAGCATGGTATCCAGTCCAGCCCAGAATAACAGGAAAACGAACCTAGATGTTACAAGTTGAAATGACTCGGCCTAATTGTGTGCAAAACTGAAGTACCTACAAATGTAGGTATCAACTTGTCACAGATTTGCATTTCTGGCCTAAGTTCAAGTATATGTAGGTATCATGTTGCCACAGATTTCTGTTTTGGGCTGAGGAGGTTGACGGTTTTGTGGTTGAATTACTTATCTTTATCTTTTTCCTCCACAGATAAGTCTTGGCCTGGCTCAACTCTTGGCTCACCTGAACTCCTCTCCCATCGGCCCTGTCATCCTCCATGACTTCAAGCTGCAGCAGTTCGTGCTTGTTGATGGGGAAGTGAAACTAGCAGACCTGGACGACGCTGACAGTTACGCCCCAAACTGTCACGACGACTCCGACTGCACCTTGGAATTCCCGGGGACGTCCTTCCAGCTGTCCTGTCGGCAGGGGACATGTTCGTCATGGAGCGACAAGAGCAACCTGTACAACGCCTACAGATACTTTTTTGTGTACCTGCTTCCTTTTGAAGTGCCAGAAGCATTGAAACCACTTGTGGATGAGGCCATGAATAAGACAGGTAGGAGATTGAAACTGCTGAACCCATACCATGTCCTGGTGACATTTTTAGGGCATTTGAGAATCTCAAATGGCTCAAATACTTCTATCAAGTAGGAGATAAGTACTGTTTCAGACAGGCATAAGCATGACAGTACTATATGTACCTCTACCTATAATAAACAAATTGTGAAACACGGTATAGGCTAGAATATGAAGGTTTCATGTCGAAAATGTGGAGGTAACTTACCCTAACAGTGATAAGATAAGTTTTTGCTGTGCAAAAGTTTTGTACATAATGGATACTTGCACTGACTACCTTTGCCTCCTTCTGTGTTCCACTGTAGCTACCCTGCAGTGGTCCAGTGAGGAGACTGCTTCCCACATGGAGAGGATCCTGGACCTGTATCAGAGTGGGGCCTACCTACACAGGGAGGGGAAGTCAGACATTACTAGTGAGTAAAGAAAACTCATTCAGAACTTCTTGTTATGTCAGAAGGCAACAATTCAAACCACACAGTAGTCCTTCATCTTTAGAAATTAGAGTAGTGTATTTTTATCACCAACAAATCCAATGCAATGACATTTTCACATCTTTTGGGTGGAGAAAAGTTTTAGAACTGTACAAGCCAAAAAGCAGTTACTCAAGCAACTGGATATGATTTTCGAAATCCAATTGCTTGAGTAACTGCTTTTTGGTTTATTACCTGGATATTTAACTTTCATCGACGTTAGAACTGTATATAGTTGTGTGTATCATAACCAAACATTCTAAATGTTTATTGAAGTCAAGATGAAACTGTAGTAATCAACAACAATGTGACATACCAACTTGCATTCCCAGGTTACAAGAAAGTTCCCCAGTCTGATGTTCCAGGTGTGGGAGACTTCGACTGTCTGAGATCACTGTCCCGGGGAGCGTGTGCAGTTTCTGTGTTTGATGCGCAGGAAGCAGCCAGCATGTGTGACAGCGATGCTGAATGTCGGGGCTTTGTCCTTACCAAGAGGAAGACTTGGATAGGTGAGCTGGGACAGGGTTGCATTCACATGCAGTTTACGAAGGGATAACTTTGGCTTCAATTATGAAAGCACAAGTAACTCATCAAGTAGACTTTTAACATGCTTATATGCACAAAGTATACCTTAAACGTTTTTTGTCTAAATTGTTTCCGATCGTGCAGTTATAGTTAATGTTTCTAGAATATCTTTACTGTTAGCATTCATCATTAACTGCAGGTATCAAGATGCTAATTTGTTCTTTGTTTTCTTTTCTCCCTTTCAGGTCGTCCTGTGGCATACTTCAAGAATGATGTGTCCTCTCCAGTGGAAAATGCAGACACAATACTGTACACTAAGGTCCTTGCTCCAACATAATGAGACTACTTTGAAACTAAAGTCAACACTGCAATAATAAACATCAAAGTTTATGTTGAACTACACTAAGTGAGACAAAATGACAAGTTCAAAGCTTAACAAAGTGTATTTATTTATATGCAATGTCATAAGTTAACAATATTTTAATAGTGCAATATATTGTATCAATGGATACAGACTATTTTTGATATTCTAATTACTGAACCTATATCTGGGAAGTAAATGCAAAGTCTAGGAACTAGTTTTTGAACAGCCATATTTTGGTGGTGACATTCCAAAACAACCAACATGAATTATACCAGTGTAAATAAACTGTAAATTTAACAGTAAATGTGTTGAGTTTCCTATTTTGTCTCATTTTTTTTCTCTTGCACTCTTTGATATTGTCTCTGGGGAGAAACCTTAGATGTTCCTACATGTAAGATTGTAAGTTGGCTACCAACTCAAGTTGCCTTAGATTTCTTCCATCATGGTGTTACTTTTAGACATCAATATTCTTTATGTTTGACAATCTCACAATAAAGTTGAATTGTAATAATAGTAATTTCAAATATGAAAACTGGAAATGTTGATCAAATGCATGCAATATTTTTTTCTTAGCTCTTTGCAAATGATAAAAAAAAACCTTCAACCTCTTGCTTAACCACCAACCAACATGTCATATACATAGAACATACAAGTAGTGCCATGTAGAAACTGTCACAAACCAATTCTTGGGAGGCACTTGTCTGTGGAAAATATGTAGTCAACAGTCCTCATACAACAATAAGTATATGAAGCTAAAGATCTAGTTCTGTAACATCACCATATGAAATTAGAGCTTTCAGCTCATGTAACTTGCAACTCTGCTGCAGCTGAATCATCACCCGATGCACCCGAAAGTGTAGTCACAGTTGCTGTGCAGCTTGATCTAATACCATACCCAGAAACAGGGACACATGCGTCTGACACAGGTGACGTATCAAGTGGTCCAGCAGCATCCAGTGGTGATGAAGAAGTAGTGCCTCCAAGAGCACCAGTCAAGTCAAAGGCATCATGCGGCAGAGACTTCTGCACTATGACATTCCTGTTGTTCCTCAGACTGAATTCATAAGCAGCATCTCTGCATCAAAGACAAATTCACACACTCGTCAATACAGACATCATTACATGGAATGATACAGAATCAACGGGTAGCATATAGCAGTCATTTAAAATGGTTACCACCTCCAAGCTTATTTGTGGACATCATCTAGGTGGAAAAGATAACTTCTTCAAGACAGTACTGCAAGATCAGGGGAGCTATTACAGTATCGCAGGACGTGGAACAATAAATGATAAAGAGTATGTGAGAAAAAAATTTGACGACAGAGTATGGCATTGTGTTCGGTCACTTTTCTGGAAATCCAAGACCTTAAGAATCTTTAAGAAACAAAGAAGCTGATTTTCTGATAAACGCAAAGAAACTTGAACACTGCACTGATTAACGATATGGCTCTTCTACCCGTCTACTGTAAAAAGAACAAAGTTTTCTCACTTGTAGGGCTTCCTCTCTGCTGGAGACATGGCAGCCCACTTCCTCCCCATCATGGTGCTGATCTGAGTAGATGCATATCCAGAGTACCTCCTGAAAAAAAGACAGAACAGAACTTGCTCACCTCAACCACAGAAGTCACTTTCTGGGCAATCAGACATGCAGAGCCCCCATGCTACAAAGAACTGAATTGCAGCTTTTTTTCTTTGCTTGAAGCACAGCTATTTGTTACGCATACTTCAATAAGGCTGACTATTTTGTAACGTCATCACATAACCACCACAATTTATTTATTTATTGAAAATTCACCATAGACAGAAAATTGGCTGGGAAAGCAAAACAGGTGAAAGACACCTCTTCGAGTTGCCTCCCTTTATAAATGACAATTGTAATAACGATAACAAAGATCATAATGGAAACAATGATAAATAAAGCATAATTTTGTCAGCAACATAATACCCCCCCCCCCCAAAAATTGCTAGAGGTGCATGAATGTGACTCACTGTTTCTGCTTCTCTCGAACTATCTTGCAGAACATGATGAAGCCATTCACACACTTCTTCTTGTTCTTAGCTCTCCCGTAGGAGAAGCGCCTCCTCCTGGTACCAGATCCCCTGTCCTCATCCCTGTCTTCAGAAGGCACCTTTTGGTTTGCTTCCTTGTCTGCCTCATCCCCAGATGTCAGCAGCTGACCAGCAAAGCTCCCATCATGCAGGGTGTCCACCGAGGAGTTGGATGTGTCGAAAATGCTTTGTTCATTCAGGTTCTTCCAGATTGGCGGGGTGAAGGTCTTGGGAGGAGCTGCCATAGTTGCAGAGTAGCAGGGTGGACAGGAGGATGGGCGGCCAAATGGTGAAGTTTGGATGTAATCATCCACGGCGAGCTTGCTGCATGGCATTTCTTCTGCCTCAGGGACAACAGAGTCCTTGTGTGGAGGATGTAACTCTGGAGAGGCAACAATTGGTGTCATCAAGTGAGCATCAGTCTTATCAGCCTGATCCATAGGGACTACCTGCTGTGGCGAGGAGCTACGAGGGTCACTCCACAACTTGTCAGGCTGGAAGAAGGCAGAGAATCTGTCACCGATATCATCATCGTCAGGAACGGCTGTCTCCACGCTGCTGTTGTCTTCACTACTGAAGAGTGTTCTCCTTGCATGGGGGAAGGGCCGACTCCTGTCCAACCTTCTCTCCCTCTGTACCATCCATCCCAGATCTCTCCTTGGTGTACTGTCCTCCAGACATTCAGTGCAGCATCTCCTTGGTTTGGTCTTCCGTCTTGGTCTAGCTGCTCCTTGGCTCATCCATTTCTTCTTCGATTGCTTTGGTGTTTTGATGTTCTCAGTTTGGTGGCAAGTACTTGCTTCAGACTTCATTGCTTCTGCAGCTAGGGTGTTACAATGGATGTCTGCATCTCTGCAATGGGGCTGTACTGGGTTTTGATGATCCAGCCCAGCCATGTTTCCTGCCTTCAGATTGAAACTGCCACTGGTTCCTTCATCAGCATCCTGCTCCTGTTTTAGACTGCAGTACTTGTCAAGGCACCTACCCTCGATATGTTTAGCCAGCATGTGCAAGTCATAGCTGAGCACAGATGGTGACATTGTGAGGATGGCAGGAGAAACACCAAGCTCCCTGCACACATCCTTCAGGCTGACCCTGGTGGTGCAGGGTTCGATTCCCAGGTTTGTGTAGGCCATTTTCAGTTCCGTGTGTAGCCAGTCAATGTACTGGATAGACTGCTGCAACACACGGCACTGAGAAAACATAAACAAAACCAACTTAATTGTCATGTACAAAAACTTATGGCTCTTTTCCAATTGTAATCATCCTCTTTTACAAGTATCATCTGTGTATTACACAGTAGAAAGAGCTTTTCTGTAGTACAGTGTTGAACACCCTACCTTGGTCTGTTTCGGTCCATCCTCAGACACTGGCAGCAGCCCAGCCATCTCCTGCAGTGCCACCACCGTGCTGCGGTGTCTGTCCCTTTGGCATATAAAAAAATAGAAAACTCTTGTTACCGTCAGTCTTGTTAATTCCAACGTATGCAACATCACTACCCTTGTCCCATAAATGGTCATGTCCTTGGTGCTGAAATGGATTATCCGTTAGGTTTTTCACACCAGCTGGTGTTTGTTGTTAAACTACACTCAGCAAAACTAATAGCACATATTTTTGCCACTTTCATGATTCTGAAATAGCGTATTGAAGAGCATATTTTCTATCATTCAAGACAGGCACAAGAAGTCCCCTTTTCCCATGGACATACATGTTTCAATCCCAGTCTCCTCATCAGGCTACAATACTCTTAAACGGAAGAATGGCTCAGGAACACACAGGAATTCTCAAAATGTTACAAAGAATCATTGTACACAGGAGGCAGGCAGAATACTCAGAATGGGAGTTAGGAAAATGGAGACAGCTAGAATGTTCAAAACAGTGTCAAGAAAATGACCTGGCTGACCTCTCCCTTTGCCTGTGCACTGCTCTTGGAGAAGATGATATCTGGGGCTCATCTGGACCCTCCACACTGGCTGTGCTGGACTCACTGTCAATTGATAACTAGACAGTGGGGGAAAATATACATTAACGCACACTGATGCCCTGTACCATCAAAGAGTGGAATGAACTTGTGCCTTGTGTGATGGAGGCAAGAGTCCATCTCCCAGTTCAAAGATGAGCTGGGATGGGCTCCGCTGACATGAGCTGTCCCGTCTTTTGTACATATGTAAATAGGTGTAAATAACAACTCTAAACTTCACCTGTCCAGTCTTTTTGCGCATGTCTATGTTTTTCCCCGTTCTTACCCTTTGTTTGCACAGCTGCTAATAATCCGCTTTGTTTTGCGGGCTAAGCAGTCCCAAACCAAAGATGATGGAAGTCTTTTTCCTGAAATTTTCCAGATTCATACAGTCAGCTGGAATACAAGAAAGCAGCAAGGCCTTTATAGCTAGAGGGAATATGTGTCACCTGTGAGCTGGAGCTGTGGCTGGAGCCGGACCAGTCCGAGTCCTGGCGCAGAGGAAAGTTCACTTCCTGCACCAGGTGATTAATGTCGGCCGTGAACCTCTGCTGGGAGCTCTGTAGCATGGTCAGGGGCAGGCAGGTAGCAGCGCCGGGGGACAGGCAGCCTATATCTGACAACTCACCTGGCTTGGGCTGGACACAACAGTACAGGATGAGGAAACTGAAAACAACTACTGTAGTGTAAATGCAGAAAATTTCGCGGTGGTTGCTTCACTACGAATTTAAATCCACCGCGAACATTTTCCATGGCAGTAAGAGACTACAGTGCATGGTGCTACCGTGAACTTAAATCTACCGCGAAGTTAAATCCCCGTGAACTTAAATGCATTTACAGTATTGATACAAATATGGAGAAGAGATAAATCAAGTCTTTGACAAAATTAGAAAATCTTTACAACAAACACTTGTCTGTTGTCTTGTTCTCCCACCTCATCTTCCATCTTGACTGACCACGATGACCAGGAGTTCAGTCCAGCAGGGTCCATCCTTCTCTGGCCAGCAGGCTGCCCTGCTGCATGACAGTATTAAAGGTGAAAAACTAATGTTGTTAAAGCTGAAACATCAGGCCATTGATGGTACAGGAGTGCTTCCTACTCACATTAAATGGTCCAGCTTGGCTGTTTGGATTTGGAGGACTCTTAGACAACTTGAATATACATCATGTAAGATATAGATATGTAAAATGTAAATATGCACATACATGCAACATTAAAGGAGAATTTAGCATCGTTCAAGCACGTAACGTTCTTCAAAATCAAACATGTTTACGCCCCCCTCCCAACATTGAGATTTAACCAAATTAAAAGCCATTATCGTTGGTACTTTTTCCAGATGATTCAAAGAGGTACTACTGTGAATATTACACTAAAACAGCGAAATGCACACATCAAGAGAAAACTTCACACATATACGTATACGCTCTTGACAAACATAGAGTAGATACAACAATTCACAAGTTACTAACGTTACGTAAACCAAACTTTTCCCGCCATTTCTGGCCAGCCATGATTGAGGTTTCTCTCACAGAATTACTAATTTTTCTGCTCTCCGCCTACGCCATAACATGCAATTATGACTATATACCATATGAAGAGACTTCCCACTCTATATACTGATTTATGAAATACGAACTTACTTTGTAAAAATGGACAGTCAATTCTTGTTTCCTCCAAGTCGATAATGTGCCAGCGATGATTCGGAATGTGCCATTACAAGATCAAATGGGGGATGTCAATTACCAGGTATAGCTTTGAATTATCAACGACAAAAATCGATAAATACGACAAATATATGAAAGTAGTACATAATAACACTGATTGAATAGGTTAGAATGTAAAGGGGCCCTGCTATGGCATAAAAAATGTACGTAATGTTTAATAATTGTCCTTCACTTCAGAGGTCAATGGTTTGACCTATCCTTCACTCGGTGATGGAGGATTATGGAGGGAAAGTCAGTGGTTCGAAGCGCATAAAGTCGCAAGTGAGGCTGGTTCATACACTCTTCTTGGCCGTAGACCTCTTCGGTAAATGGTAAAGGTTTTGATAACTAGTATGTATTACATTTAGATCCGAAACCTCTAATATACAACATAGTATTTGTATGCATATTCTTGTTTAATTGGAATCATGTAACGTTAGGTGTAGTTTGCACGTTGGTCGCTAGTCGACGCCCCTGCACCTAAAGTTTGAAGGGAAAAATATTATTCCTCTGATGTTAGGGTCTAACCGTTTAAGCCACCCTTTAGATTTGACGTTTGCGAAATCTGGTGACAAATTGATTTGCTCAGGAACTCACATAAAGCAAAGCTGAACAAAAGGATAATGTTAACGTTATATGTTCCTGTTGTGTAACGTTAATTGTCCTCATATAAACGTTACAGTACCTTCCTATAATTTCCTCCCAGTCATAACCCGAAGCTCGACTTTGAGACTATCGGCATGTCGAGATCATTTCGAAGACGACTTTGATTATTATTTTCATTATCCAATTCTTGACAACGCAGACTACACTCTACACTGACAACGCAGACTACACTACACTGTCTATTAGGTACAAAATTGCATGTAGAAAATGTCACTATATGCGCGCCAACAGTCACCACATCAGATAGACATACAACAATCTAGTAAAGTTACATTTATCTACTAGAAGTATATTTTCCATCTTTTTATGCCCCATAAGCAGGCAACTTTTTGCGACGCCAATTTCTAATGTCATCGAAGCGGTTCCATACCTTGTCCTTACGTGCACCCAATCGGTCATTTGAAGCTTTACATCTGTCATGCCAGCAGACCCAGACATTGCTTCCAACCACGCTTCAGACCTGTAACGTTAACGTTATATAATATGGCTCGGCCCTGATATGCTGGCATCGCTATAGAAGCGTAGTAGCCTTCTTTCGTTTCTAACGAATTAGACAACCTTTGATAATAAAACATATCTGTCCCTATGTATCTCAGTGTATACCAGTCGCTTGTTGTAGCCTGTAGGTATATATGTGCAAGAAAGGTATTCATTCGACCATCGATTCATCAACGTGCAGTTTAAAATGTGCTCAATCACCATTCATAATCGGCTTTCATGTGGCGATTCATATCAGTATTTTTTTTCCGGTCGATAGACCCTCAAAAACCTTGAGTCAGATTTACACGTCAACTTGGCATGCTTGATTATAGTTTATAGATAACGCGTCCTGAGCCTTGATTCTAAGATGCAGGGATGAGATACATTGCCTGTTGAATCAGCCGCTGCGAGCCCTTGACAACTGCGCAATGCTGTAACAGGTGGTTGCCACATGCTAGGGTAAGGTGAAGGTTCGCCGCCTTCACTGTGTACAACTCATGAAGCGCCCCAACAATCTACAAAGAGCTAACAGCGAAAACAACAAGGGCTAAGCGGATAAAGGCTTTGACAGAGTCTTTATGCAACTAAAACACATTTGGTGTGTGTGATGCTTTTGCCACTGCACATTGCGCACACCCTGTAAATATTTGCCGATCCGCCAGTTGGAAAGGCTTTTTGTTGAAAATCCACATCTTGGAAGTCGGAAGTGCAGACCAGACCCGCTATTGTGTCAGTATTCATCAGTTAGACATCTTTATTGATCGGAATTGCATGTCTGAGCTGTAACAGCTGGTGTAAACTGTCACTGAAATAAGGCGACGTTAGAGAAATCTTTGATGTAAAAGAAACAGGTAACCATTAAACCGGCGTCACACAGCATGAAAATGACTCACCTGATGAGCCTGCGAGCTCTATAGAACATTTTTCGTTGAAAGAGGGCCGATGTCCTCTCGATCAATGTGTATTTTTCAGGGATCGGTCGACGATCACATGTCAACGAGCTCCGCCTAATATAAATGAGTACATTTCCATGCAAATCATGCGCTCGACGCTCTGGTGGAGATTTTTTAAGTTCTGTGACATTCTGGGGAGCTAGGCCGAATGACACTGAGAGTTACTCTCCAGGTAGAGATTAGCCTGCGGCTGTTTTTTGACGTTTTTTAGTCGTTTTTATCGGGCTTTCTATTTTCTACTCTTTCTTGATGCCTCGCGGCCAGCCGGAGCCTAACCTCTGCTTGGAGAGTAGCTGAGAGTATGACGCCGGCTTCAAACAAGCAGATTTAATCAAGATTTGTCACACTATTAGTAAATCACAGATCAGCGAGAAGGGCAAGTAGCATAGCCAAATGTTTACAATCAAACCGTCTGTGGTGAACCGATCATATATATATTAAACATGTCAACTCATACTCATGTCTTTGGAAATTTGTGAAAGTATGCAGCAAAGACTGTTTTCTGGACGTATCCGAGGAGAATGCTTCATATGTGCGCCATCTGCAATGATCTATTTAAAATGTATTTAGAATGTATGTCGACGTCACAAGGAAGCTAGTCATGTTACATAAAGTTTTTTGAACCTGTAAGCAATCAGATATTCAGGCGGGCGATAATTTGGCAGAACACTTTAACGAGCGTAAGGTCCTTCTCAATACCACTTCATGGTAGGCAAGGACCATAACCGTCGGCACGTTTCAGCGCTTCCTTTCTCGTTTCGGCATCCTAAATTGAGCGATTCTCAGGCCACACGGCCTACTGACTGTGCGCGTTTCGGGTCGCGGGGCACTCCGTCCTCACAGCACCAGTCATGCCATTTGTCACCAAAAGTTACATTTCTTCATTTGAATCATATATAAGAGATATTTAGTATCTGGTTACGAGTACTTCGTGACAGGTTCGCGGATCAAACAAGCTACTATGATACAGATGGAGTATCATATGGGGTGAACATAAAATGTTAATGTTGTCCTTGTTTACTACTTGATTAAGTACATTACATGTATAATGTTTCTTGACAGGTGAGCTGCTCATCTTTCGGTACAGACAGGTAAAACCACTAGTCATGCATAGTTTGGAGGGGAGAAGTACTCAACAGGTTCAGAAGCACAACGGACAGGAAGTTGAATGCAACACTCAATGAACACAAAGTTTACGTTTACGAAGACCCCCTTCAAAGGAATATGTGATTATACTGTTACAATGCACATTTACGTAATATTGTAGTTGACCTACTATCATTGTAGCTATTTTAGCGGATAGGTAGAGTACAGGTACCTTGTATCTTTCATCATTGGTACTAGTAGTTGCAAACGTCTGTCCAGGTACTGCCACCTGTTATGGCTAGGGCACATTTCCAAACCGGGGCCCGACCGGACAGTTTCTGAAAAGACACCAAAATACACAAATCGTAAGGGGGAGAGTCGTTGGTATAAATTGTGTTTATTTCTAGTTATATATTTTTATTTTTCGTTTCCTAAAACATCCCAGTCGGGCCCCGGTTTGGAAATGTAACCCAAGCTTTAGACAGCGAGGCAATGACTATCTGGTAACTATATTTAGAAGACTATTGCTCTATTAACCCCACCCTTAGAAATACCAGGTTATCATACGATTTCTACTTCCCTCTTTTCACTGACCACATTCCCCTGGTACTGCACTTTCCGACTTCTCCAGTTGCAAGAAGACGGTTTGTTGTAGTTTCCAGATAACCTGTACTCATTGAACCAGTTTCGTGTTGTCAGTGCTGGACATGGTCTCAAAACAGTCCGGATCGGGCGATAAACACGGTTATGCCACTGTGGTTATATTGTCGATCAACAAGATACTAGTATGTACAGTAGTTGATGAAGATGTCTTCCTAGGAACCATCTCATGAACAATTTTCTCAACGCGTGGATTCGCTGAACATTTGTTACACTGTAAAATGATGCAGCATCATCATGGTATTGTTAAAAGGAACCTTGCTTGACCTTTAAAGTGCGAAACTGGAACAGAAAAAGCCACGCGATGACAAATGGGCAGCTAGAAGATTCAGACACACGAAGCTGCTGACCGGGGGGTGCATCCCAAGAATCGCACAATCAACACTGTCGCCACGTGAAACAAAGGACCGACGTCCTGGCGCGTGTTTGGACACGCATGGTGCTCCGTACCAGTATCAACGTAACGTTAATGGCACGACAGAATGACAACCTAAATGGACCGGGACTTAAGTTTCAAACGCTGTAGATGAGATGGCCTGATAGATGGCTAGTCATACGGACTTGTCCAACTCTTGCGCACGGGCTATGTAGGGCAGTTGTTAGAGGAGAATAGGTATTGATGGGTTAGGCCGGGCTTTCGGGTAAAGTTACAGGAAGCTATCCGTTGTCACCACTTAAATGTTTTGTTCGTGCGCAAATAGACAAGTGCTGTGTTCTGGGATATACAGTTGCTTACTAGGCCGGAAGGGTGTAGCCATTAGGTGTGGTGCCTTGTACTCGTAACTACCTTTATCACTCACACATCGACGCTACATCTTGGTCGGTGATGATTTACAACTACAAGCTTTACATAATGGCGCTGTACAATGAGACACCTGACCAAAGTGGTACACAACTCCAAACCAGTCCTGGGAATACGCCAAGATGTTAAAACTACCCTCACTGTCACTGACATCTCTTACAATGCTTTATTCTTCCTTCCTCATTTTCCAGCTCTTTCATCGTCATCGACATCAGCAGCAGCAGCGACAGCATCATCATCATCATCATCATCGCCTTCTTGTTATCTTCACCATTGTCAGTTTCATCATCCGAAGTCTTCCTCTCCATTGCCGCCATCAGAGCCATCTTCCACAACATTGCCTCATCATCATCATCACACCCACCTTCTCCCGTTGCCCCAACAACGGTGCCAACATTGTTACTACTAATCAAGAAGTAGGGTGCTCTTTACCCCAGCCTCCAAAGTCGCTTCCACATATCGCCACCTGTTATCTTTCCTGTGTGTCCTATTCCATAACATCAGCTAAAAGTTTCATCCTCGGAGTGATTGTTGACCTGATGACCGCCCAGCCGCTGCCTTCAAAGGAATCTTGCTATCAGATCAAGGTCTTCTTTCAAGTCGTCAACAGATCGTCCTCGCGAGATATGAAGAAAGTAACGCAGCGGATGTGGCAATAACGATGTCAAGCCGAAAGTTTTATGTTATTGCCAACAGACTGATTTTGAAGCCTGGTCAGCGTAACACAAACTCCTGCCGTCCTGGGCTTTGGAGCCGATGAGTAGGAGGGTCACGGCGGGGGCGAGGTAATCAGCCTAATCTGAACCCCATGTCCCTAATGAGACTCCTCGTCAAATTGAATCAAAGACGTGTAACAGGGCATGTATTTTAAACCTGTATTTACTTTTCTACGCGTCATTCTGGCCAGGAAGTTTCTCAGAGAAACAATCTTGGTGGGTGGCAGCTTCCCACCTTGCATGTGTGTCTGTCCGTTATATCATATATCCATGAGTCCATGATAAATAGAAAAGATCAGACAACGGTTCAAGGAGATTCTTCATAAAAAACTTAAAGAAAATGAGCGACTTCTGTGACTTTTAAATACTATGGCTGTAATACTGGTAAGGAATATGTGGAGCGTCAAGGTCGGTCAGGATCGTTTCTGTGAGTCTTTCTACGTTTCTCTCATGTCTCTAGTAGTGCCACACTTATCACTTTATAGTTATCATTTGTAAGGCCACACTGACTTAATATCATTGATTAATGTCACTTTCGCATGCGCGTCCCTTTGGCTATACCTTTCTATAAACAATTGCGATACCGATAATGTCGTTGGTACATTTCTAATATTGCAGTAAATGGAAACATATTAACATCGTAATTGCCAGCCAGATCATGTGGCTTTTTCTATTCTTGATCTCATCGCCATAACACGTTACATATAGATGGCGTGCTAATGAATAGAACTACAAATCTATCTCCTTATTTTCACATACAAACACCCATAATGCACGCAATAGCCACAACACAACCAACGGTGTCTGCTTCACTCAACAGCACTACCGGTGTCGGCTGACAAGTCTATAACCGACAGGACAAGACAGCAGGTCTAGAGTTACACTTCAGCTAACAAAACGTGGAGAGAGCAGTCATCGGATGACACTTTACATACAGCAGGTTACTCGGAAACTCTGTCCTCGACAAAATCATATTAACCAAAACCTATCATATTCGAAAGGAAATAAATTCTACAGACGACCCTCTTCCACTGTTTATGTGTATTCTCCACAGGGGGCAATGAGCAAGTCAGTAGCAAGGAATTTCATGGCCACTTTTTGATACGTAAGGGAAATTGGTGTGTACTGTGCCGACGCTGCAGATTCTTCCCGTGGGCTGTAGGTGTCGCTTCTAGTCAGCCTGGGCTTGATAGTCTTCTTTCTTTATTGAGGTCTGTTAGATTTCAGTCGATAGAGTAACTCTGTTTGAATAAAACTGATGTCCTCCACTACTACTAGCAGAATGTAAACTTATTTCTATGAGATAGTATTTCAGACTCTGCCGATATGTTTGTCAGGGAGGCTACATTCTGTAGGTGATGAACGGTGGGCATTGTGACATCTCTCCGCTGACCTGTGAACGTTGTTGTTTTTCCGAATTGACGACACCTAGTACCTTGTCTGTTGGATATGTCTCTTCTAATTAGATACCCTATAGGGTGAAAGTGAGCAGACACCAAGCACCCTCTGTGATGTAAGCTGCATATTAGAGCCCGCTGGAGTTCCTAGAATGGTGTCACTGACTTCTCCACATCTCGCCTTGACCACGTAACTACATCTTAGATTCATTCACTTCATTTAGCTGGCAATCTCAAAGATGTTCAGCAGCTGCGGTCAAGCAGAACGTTTCGCAACAGGAAATTCCATTTCTAATCCAATAATTAAGGATGCTTCGTCACAGGAAATAACCATGCAGATGTCCCAGCCTGTATGTAGCCACTACTAGTATTTCTCCCTTGTTCTGATAGGTAGCCTTACAATAACCACCCCATTTAAAATGAAGTAGAAGGGGCTTTTTCGGCTGGTATGTTTGGCTGGCGAAAAGGTCTGTCTACTAGAACTGAGTAGAAGTTCACAAAACTTCAAATGCAGTTTACTAGTACGCGGCAGAGGTGAAACAAGCTACATGTAGGTGGTATGATTTAGTTAGGAGCGCCTGGAAAGCCAGACTCGGTGAACCAGATCAGCAGAATGATTTGTGCACTACAGGAAAGTGCAGTACGAACTAGAGTTCGGCGACCTCATACCTCCATGAAAATTTAGAGCTTTCGTAAATTCCATGCAATTGACTAACACATTAACACAATTTATGCATGGTGTTGTTAATCATTGAATAACGTACACATGTCACAATTATAAAATTCCCATTATTAATCATAAAGTGGTTTTGTAATTTTTGCATAAATTATGCAAATAAGTTCTTCATTACCATATTTGGTATCTGCTTATATTCCACCTATCATAATTAACATGTGTTACATGTATTGAGGTCCAGTTATTGAAAACAATGGAACTATGCAATTTCCTCATTAATTATGCAAATAAAGTCCTCATTTGCATAACATGTATATCATTATGAACATCTTTGCCTAAGCTACCTGCATGCCTAAAATGCATGCAATCCGTCGTTCCTTTCTGCAGTTATCCTCTTTGGAGTGTCTTGACAAAAACACCCCTGCAGTTACACTATTAAATGTTAGGGGGCTGAAACTTGCCCCACTTGTTTATGGCGCTAAAAGCTATCTACCACCTAAATGTCAAGACCATAGCATGTCTGGAACAAGAGATACATTGAAAAAACTGCTATGATAGAATATTCTCATTAATTATGCAAATGTACTCCTATTTTGCATAATAAGTATCTTATCTTGTAAAACATTGTCTAAGGTACCTACATACCAAAAATGATGAAAATCCGTTGTTCCCTTCTTGAGTTATCCTCTTCAGAAGTTTTTGACAAAAATGCCCCTGCTATCCCAAAACTAGACGCTAGGGGGGCCCAAACTTATGTCATTTCTTCCTGAGCACAAGATCTATCTAATACTCAAAAACCGTGACCATAGCATGTTCAGAACACCGAGATAGCAAAACCGAAAGTTGCGCTGCAGTACCAAGGGGAGCCGCTAGGGGGCCCAAAATCTAATCATTTTCAGCTTTCATTACACACTACCAACACATTAAGTATGAAACCAATCCACCGAACCCTTCATGAGTTATGCTGACCACAAATATGCGGACACACAGACAGACACACACACACACAGACACACACACAGACACACCAAAAACTATACCTCCATTTTTTCATGGAGGTAAACACATGCTCGCAGCGGGTACACGTCGCCAGGTCCAAGCCTGAGATTTTCGTTGACAGGCTAGTCGATCAATGTCTTGTTGAGTCGATTTGGGGAGGAAATAGGGGTCACAGGGAGAGGTAGCCCGACTTCCTGATCTTGTGAGAGGTCTTGGCGGGAAAGAGCAGCAGACATCCAGAAAGTCTGGCTCTGCAGGGGGGCTGGGAAGACGGCTACCGGGGACAAGGTTCGGACGTATCTCTAGAGGGTAGTCTCAGAGTTTGAGTGTCGTCTGCAAATGAAAGCAAACTCCATGGTCCATAGTACAGAAGGGGAGTGGCAGGTAACGGCTCTAGTCTCTACCAGACTCACGCCTGGCCGAATATATCAGACCAAGTTAGGAATAAAAGCCTAGTAGGAGTTAATTATTCTCCAAGCAGAGGTTGGGTCGTTTTACCGGTAAAAAACCTGACCACTACTATATCTCCGCGCCCCAACCTCTGCTTGGAGAACGAGTTATTTGGCCTTGGAGTGTGGTCGGTCTGGTGCCAACTGCACTCCTAGATCATCTAACTACTCTGGAGTGTTTTCTGTCTTATTTGACCAATTTCGACTATTTTTCCAGCGATCTGCGGAGCCTGGTAGAGGCTATAACAGCTCGTCGAGGTGTCCATAAAAGGAGCATGTGGTCGTCCTTCCCTCACTGGTGCACAACGATTGTACAGGATCCCCAAGTAAATGAGAAATAAAAAAAAGTTTTCTACCTTTCAATTATGGATCTTTTAAAGCACGCCCTACAGCATTTGACCCAGGACCTACTCCTGTCGATCGGTAAAAGCACTCGGCGTCAAGAAATATTTGAATCTATCCTGCTGGCATGAGGAACTGGTCGTACCGTGTCCATCGCCGCTTCCTGAGTGACATTCACTGTCCGTCTGTCTGTTATATAGTCTGTGGTGGCCGAGAAAAAAGTGCACGCGTATTCTTGCTGTTAAAAACTACCATTTCGTAACTGATATAAACATAACGTTAGATATAAATGTTTGATTGACCTCATGTGATAGGCAAAATGCCCCACGTATCAAACTAACTATCCACTCTGAGCTGTCAGTGCCGTGCCTTATCCTTGTACCAGGGGAACATTACCTTTGGCGCTACCATGAATGGACAATCATCCTCCTAATCCCGTCTTGATCTGTTGTGGATTATGAACTGGTAGGGGCTCAGTGTACAATTTCCCAGACGTTATCTCTATTTTCTAAAGGCTTTTATGTGTCTTCTTTTGTCGTGCAACAAAGCCATGTTTACAACGACGATTATTTTCTGCAACCTTTCCATTTTCTGATATCTATCTTCCCTTTCATTTTTTATGTATTTTTTCTTCCTTCTATGCTTTTCCCCACACCCGCTGCCCGGTCCTGTGCCAGCCTGATTACCCCCGTGGCCCAGAGGCCCCAGACCTACACCTGTGTCTGGTAAGTTAAGTGGTAGAAGGCAGCAAATACTATTACCAACCGGATCAGCGCGCTTGTGGCGATTATGTGGATTTTCTAGTAAGACCACATCCACGCATGGTACATCTTAGTACAAAGCACTTGAAACTAGAACACCCCAGGAGACCCTAGGTATCAGGGACTGGACTCGGCCAGAGGAAAAGTAAGAAATCTATCGTCGAGTGTTGTTTTCTATTGTGTTAGAAAAGTGTGATATCCTTTTCTTTGAGCGAGTTGTACATTGTATATCAAACAGCATAAATGAAGAAAAAAAACTTTTACATTCTGTTGCCTTTGTCCTTTTTTGTGACTTCTATGTCTCAAGAAGGTTTTGGTGGGGAAAATTGAGCATCGATTATGAATATGTCTCTTATGTTGGCAAATCTTGCTTTTCCTACACACAGCATAAATATCTACCACCTTTGCGTGAACCCTTAGCAAAACAACAATGAAGACAGCAGACGGCACCCTTGCTCGAAGAAGTGGAAAATTAAGGAACATAGCCCGAAACATTCTTTCTGCAACACCAACCTACTTAACATTCTCCAAACTTACACGTTCTTTCAACACAATAGAATAGAATGACAGCTTACAAATTCAATAGTGTTTATCAAGTGTGTTTATCTGGTCGGAGGGCGCCTCGGAGTCTGAATACTCCGTGTGGGGCTGCATATTGAGGTACATACTTACATAGTTGGCCCGGCTGTTCTACATGTCAGTGCTGTTTGTTAAAGGGTACAAACGATCGACCACTCTGATAAAGTAAAGGTTAACCTGTTTGTGTTCACTTAAGATCACCGGGCTGCTGTTGTATGTGATAGAAATAACAACCCATTCACGTTTAGTCTTCTTGAATCGATCAAGAATTTGAAGTTGTGGTCCATCAAGGAAATCCTTCATTTTTAATGGGGAAGTTGACAAGACTGCGTCGATAATAAGTTTACATCGTATTGTCTCACTTTGATTCGCTTCAACGTAATGTTGACCGGAACAAGACATAGTTACCTTCGCCAAGAAGGCTGTTTAAGGCGCCGCTTGTCCTTCTGTCTGTGTCCGTCTGTGAACAGCAAAACTCGAGTCGAGAAGATATTTATGGGTCCTTTTGACAGATGGATGGGGCCGTGGGGTCGGGAAAACGAAGGTCACGTTCGATGATGGGCTCCCTAGCGTCTTTCTGCGGTACTGCAACGGAAATTCCAGTTCTGATATCTCGTGTTCTGGACATGGTATAGTCATAAAGCGTGATTTTGCATTGCCATAAAGCTCTTGGGGTAGAGAATAAACGACGTAGGTTTGGGCCCTCTGGTTAAGTGCTATTTTGGGCGTGCAAGGGCCATTTGTGTACGAGTATCTCATGCTATGAAGAAGAATAACTCAAGAAGGGATCGGCAGATCGTCATGATGTTAGACGTAATTAGATACCAATCATGCAAATCATAATTCAATTTGCATAATTCATTAGGAAACTTTATCAATTAACTTCATGCCATGAAAGGACTCTCAAACACATGACATACAAGTATGCATCTCAGTAAAGAGAGGAATATCGATCGATTAATTATGTATCTGAAGACCTAATTTGCATGAGAAAATGATATAATGTCATAGTTTTGAATCAAAGCAAGAAGGTAGGTCTAGATAAGCAGAGTGTCAGGTTTCATGTGATCTGCTTATATTATCATTTGAGACTTGTAGACTTGTACAAATGTGTGAATGATTGTCAAGATTGAGGCCACCCCGCTAAAAAAAGATGTTAGGAACAAGAAAAGGGATTACGGACAAAGGAAGAGATAAATGTTGCTCACTATAATAGTATTTCTTAGATATTCTCGGCATTCGATCAAATGTGTCGTAAAACGCCCTCTCTCCAGACTTGCCCCCTCTTCTGTAACTTTCCATACGCTAGAGATGATGTCATTGCGAAATGCGGTCATTGACGTCATTGAAATGGCCACCATAAAAGCATCACGTGATGAGCGAGGCCTTATCCAATCAGCACCGCTGACACTAGCAGCAGGTGAAACTTGGTAGTGGACTTTACTGTCAGACAATGGAGGCCGAAGGTGACGTAATGTCCGTTCTGTGCGACGATCCCGCCCGACCTTGCGTGTGACTTTTATGTAAGCCTCTTGTCCGCGAGAATCTCTGTTTTGTCGCAGTTTGGTGTCCTTTGACTCGGCCGTAACTGAACTATTGAGTCAGGTGTACAATAGGAGACAATATGTGGGTGGGGCATAACCTTTCATCAACAATAACACCCGTAGGCAACTGCATCTCAATGCATGCCCCATTTCTCCTGGAGAATTTGCTCCAATTGTTCATTCTTTGAGCTCACCTTGACAGGTGTCTGACAGGGGAATAAAACGCGTGGGCGGGAAAACACGGCGACCATCCATGTTGTCCAAATAGACACATCCTGCACAGGTGGTACGACATTGAGGCAAGAATCACAAACACACGCTGTGTTAGTTCTGCTTTTGGCAGAATGCAATCGCGAGGACGACAAAGGCTCCTTCACCACTGTCTTTTCTGTAGAGGAGCTGCGCTTTACACACGCAGAATACCGCGCAATAGCGGCGCGCTGCTGCCGTACTCCGACCCCCATTAGAGCGTCTGGGGTCAGCTGGGTTGAAAAGGAGACTGAGGAGCGTGTTGAAAGGACTAGACATTAGTAAGGGGTGTCTGTAAAGCCAGCGTCGATTGTTTTCCTCTCCGGCCAAATGTACCACTTCAAGATAACACGCGCAGCACCTAACGCACCGCGTCGCATGGCTGCCATCCCCTTCAACCCCTTCCGAGCGCGTTTCAACAATCAGAACAATGGTTTCTCTCACTGCCGACCCGACACTGGGACGGGCTTGATCGATGAGAAGTTTGCTTCAAGTCGCGTGGCGATACTTCAGGCGTGTTTCAGCCGCGCATTCAGCGAGCCCATGGCGACCAGCCTTCTATTTCTGCATGGACGCAAGTTCTTTGATGGAGCTAAAATAGAAAAGGGCTGCTTTAGTTATCACAACCGGGCCAGGTAATTGAACCAATGTGCAAACATTACGAGCAACAACAGATGGTAAAGTGATAGCAGAGGCGCGCGCGTCTGCTTGTTCTCTGTGCACAATTATGCAGGACGTTAAGTGCTACCATTCGGCATATTTGTTTGTTTTTCTCTTGGCATTGAAATTATGCAGCAAAACCTGCTTACCTGTTACACTACAAGGCATCAGGTGTGCATTTGGCAGGTGAAGACCATGACGACGTCATGGTCGTGTCATCCAACATTATCTATGGGGCTACATGTACCTCTCATGTATGTTCTGTCAATAGTTACGTACTATCTCAACTCCACATGTAACATACAGATGTGCTTGGTGTAAAATCTCTTGTTTCTGAAGGTGATGGATATTTCCCTTTGGTCTTTCATTGTCATGATTGTAACTAGACATTGCTGTTAGTGGGATCATGTATTGTTAAAAAATGATGATCATAATTTCTGCATGTCTATGTATGGGTTTCCCAGTGACCTGGCTAACGTCACAGCCTGTGTTTGGAGATGCCAACACTTAGGGAACGAAACACACTATTTTTTCACCAGAGCTCTTCACCTCGAATTTTAAAAAACAAAAGACACATGGATGACATGGCGGATCTATGGTCATGGCGATCTCCGCTTCGGCCCCTGAAAACCTCAGTCGGATTCCTGTCAGCAGGAAATGCCCTATAATCACGTCACAGGACCCAAGACACATCACGGGGTTGTGTCATGTTTGCTGATGGCTATTTTTGACACAAGGTGAGTATAGTACAGGTACACATCAGATACGACAAGTGATAAAACACTCACGCATAGCGACATTAGCACACCACAAACACCTATATGTGTTGACCATCTTGCGTTCCAAGAAATGGTCGCTGTACACTCCCTCGGACATGGATGATGTATCAGGCATTACTTGCCCGGCCCTTGAAGGTTAAGGTCTAAAGGAAGTCTCAGGTATCGTGATGTATTAAACATTTGAAGTTCTTGGCGTGGCTCGTGTCGTAAGAAATTGGGATGGAAGATGTAGATGAAAGGGGTCCCTCCGTTCACTTGCCTTCAGAAATATTCCTTTTTGTTCAAACCAAGACTTGTGTGATATAGCAATTTAGATTTCTTTTCTAGCCCAGCTTCAAACGATATCGACGTCTTGACGCATTAGAGTTCGGTTTGGATGCTAAAGGACATTGTTGATCCTTTGAACAGCCCTTTTCTTGGTCTGGATGTTCTTAAGGATATCGAACAGGACAGAAGGTCATGTTTGAAAGGACTGGGGGACCGGAAGCAAGAGGAGCTGTCGGCCTTGCGCCTCTGTGTCGGTAGGACTGACGGATGCCATGTCCTGGTGCGTCACTCACCTTGCCCGTCAGAACTCAGCTACGTGGGGACCAGGGCGCCAAAGATTTCCTGGTCCCTCAGACATACAATAGCTCTAACTCAGTCTCTCAGGTTATTTGACTAGCGGAAAAGAATCAGACGCTTCCAAGTTGTCAGAGCAGTGCACTATGACGGCCCTTGCCATTACGACTATTCCTAAGTGATTCCGACGACAGAGGGATTTTTGCATTGCCACCCCGCACCAAGAAACGTCCGCAAGGGAGATCCACGATAATCCCGGTGTAACGGCACTAAATAAATGTATTTCTGGGCAATTTTTCTTATTTTGTCCTACTCATAAGCACAACGTCTGTGTCCTTGCGAACGGAGACAGGGGTTATCCTTGATGGACAGTGCCAGAACCATGCTGACAGTGAGGCCACGACTTGTCACCGAGGTGTCAGAGGAAATTAATCGCCGTCTCCCTACGACTCAGCACACGTCCTTCATGCCTTTTGCACCTCACATGCCTCAATTATCTACATCAACGATAGGTTTTATTGTCGTTAACTCAGCCAGACTAGGAACCTATCATTCACCTCTTCACACGGCATAGATCTAGCACACAGGCTTGATTTGGAGCCATATCTGTGGAACAAGAAGAAATACAGGAAGAGCAACAAGAAGAGCAGAATAAGCTCAATCTAAGCTTACATTTTAAGCAAAGTTATTTAATGGTCTTGTTGGATAAAGCAAGAATTACATCAGCTCAGTCACGAAATACAGATGCTGATAGCAGTGTGATGAGCTGCACGCTTACTCCAGGTCCAGGTTATCGTACAAACCTTCCTGTTTAACTCCAACTGTTACAACAACTAAACCCGCTGTGAGTTTTGGATGCGATTTAGGTATTTCTAATCTTTTTTCTCCGGAGCTCCGCGATCGGAAAGACCAAGACGGGTCCTCTCCTGACGCCTGAGTCGCTCTGTCTGCCGGGTTCCTCGCATTTCAGTTGACAGAACTCTCGACACATGGGCCAAATTAGCAAGCCAACACCTGTATGCTTTGCCAACCTTGACGGAAGCGCATTAACCTGGCATGACTGCCAAGA
>NC_049979.1:8170299-8171785 GCF_000003815.2 Branchiostoma floridae
ACGCTGCACCAAAGGGAGATGTTGAATTACTCAACTCCAGATAGCTCTTGCCTAGACCAAGGCCAAGCATCACCGGCTTAGCAGGATCTGCTAGTCTCTGTTTTTTTTCTGATGGCATATCAGATCTATTGAACTCTGTCTCTTTTGCACTTGGGTCGTTGTTATCAGCCGTCAAAGGCAACGACCCAATTGCAATTGATAACGGAGTCCATAGATCTGATACTGCCGACATCAGAAGAAAAGCCAGACTCGTAGAACCTGCTATAGAGGCTAACATAGCCGATGTTCACTCCAAACTGACCCATGTTTAGTACCCTGTTCTGGATCCTAGGTCGTCCTTCATAGTAGTATCACTGAGTATATCATATCTGTGAGTTCTCATCACTCCGAAAATGACAGTAACTCGAGCAGCCAACGTCATCTGTGATGATGTACATCATGTACTGGACCGGTGGTGATCAAAGACCTCGTCGGATAGGACAGGCCTTCAAGGTCTTCGATGAAGAGGTTAATGTTATGTCTTACTTTCTTTCAAACCATCTTTAAAAAAAATCTGAACTCCCGTATGAATTCTTAGAAAACGTGTTCTATCCAAAAGACCGATCCAAGAAAACCGGTGACTAACTACCATTTTCTGAAGAGGTGTTTCTATTGTCTTCTCTTGACCTGCGTCACCCCGTGAAAAACGTCGTCAATAGAAAGTAACGGCTAACTTGCTTTTGTAACCACACTCAGTGTTTTCATTTGTTTCTTTTGGCCAGTCACCATTTCCGTTTCCTAATGGTCTTTTACTATGGTATGGACCACAATGGCACTGGAACGACTTCTCTCCCAATTCTCACTGCGCACTTGAAGAAAAGGTGTTATGACTAAGTCTGTCTGTCGGAAGTTGGACGGCCTCTAGTCTCTAGCTCTTCTATATCCGATTAGAAGGGAGCCTCCTCCTCTCCTCTCGTCTCCCGGCTCCACGGGAGCAGCCAAAGCACACAGCAGGCTTCTAATTGAAATGTTAGATGGACCCAAAAGACTGAAGATTACAATAATGGCCACGATGACAGCAAGATATAGAGATAACAGAATCTTGCCATAGGCATAGCTTAGAATGATATTTCAGATATGTCTGGCACCGCGGCCAGCTGATTACGTAGACGTATCCTGTACTTTTCGCCATCGTGAGACTGGCATGCTTTTATGTATTTTTTTGCGCCAGGGAACGATTGACAAATGAGAAAAGCAAACATCAAGTTAAATTTAGAAATCCCATGCTTTCATTTTTGCTGTTTTCTTTTTCATGTGAGCTTTTCATTGACACAATTGTGCCGGTCATGGACAGCTGACAGCGAACAGGCTGGCACGCTTTTCAATATGCTTATTCATACATTGTGATCCGCTGACTTCCCACAAACCGGAAACCGCTCAAGATCGACAGTTTTAAATGTGATGATTCATAGGCACAATTTCCTGTACGTTTATAGTAGCAGAAAAA
>NC_049979.1:8171885-8181211 GCF_000003815.2 Branchiostoma floridae
ATTGTTGGGGTTATGGTATTGTTTTGAATGAAGAGTCGACTTAAACCATGTATATGTTTGATAAAGCTGAATATCTAAATTTTCTATTTATGAAAAAGAAGGAATTGAAAACTGCAACTGGTAGTGGAGAGATTGACCGCGTAAGTGCTAGAAGTCTGCACTTAAAATCAGCAGTGGCCTTGGAGGATCGGCGATATATTTAGGTCAGGTCTCTAGATAAGCATGGTCACTCTCTGAGAATGAAAGGATAGCATTCGATACTATGTCGTGGGAAATAGCCAAATATCGTGAGTGTTTAAAGTGTGGTCCACCTATACGGCGTCATATCATACAAGTGGCGGAAACTCACTCGAAAACACCTCAAATTCTTGTCAATTACCGAGGTCTCTGGCGGCTTTTTATCCCGTTACGTTTGGTTCCATATTAGTTTATCTTTCACCGAATGTTATGGATATTCTCAGCACCTGTATTAACACATACCTTTGGGGTCCAGTCAGTGGCGTTTGTCGCTTAGTGGCAGGAGCAGGTTGCCCAAGTTACAATTTAGAAAACTTTCTGTTCACAAAATGGCAAACCGTCGCTGGACAGACGAATCGCAAAGTTTTGTGTGAGAACAAATCTGGCAGTGTTATGGTAACTTTTCATCGTTGTTACACTCAAAGAGCAGATCTAGAAGTGGTAACGTTACATTTGATTGTAACCTTGGGTGTTGTAGATGTTTAACGAAACACACAGGTATAGTTTGGCTAATGTACTACAGTTTGTTTACAAGTTCGTGACGACCGTACCGTTGTAGTTCAATTGATTCAGGATGTTGTTGATAGTACTGAGCATTGGTGAGTCTGGTATTTGGTATCTGTTCATACTTGTCTGACCGGCTGACCTGGGTATAACTGAAACAGAATGTTGCGATATCCAGGTCCTACGAATGTGGTCCTAGTCCAAGCACATGAATCAAGCGGGAAAAGCGTGCACTGGAAGAAAAAGGAACAGAAACTTAGAAACGGTCCCAAAATTAATGCGGATCGGGTTTTACCAGGTTTTAGGTGACAGTGGTGTCTTCACATTACTTTCCATTTTAATGCTTGGAACCGTAGACCATAGACTACTGGCTATCTAACTCATGTTACAAAGTAGACTACGCCCTTACAATTGAATGAACACACGGTATTTTCCACAGAAAGGTATATATTCGTGCATCTGTGTTACGGGTTCATAAGAATCACTTATTAGCGTCTTGCAGAGTTGCATCATTGGCCAGGATCCAGCACAGGAATATCATCCGTTCACTCTTGGAGACCCTTTGACTCGACGAAGATTCAATTTCATAATTTTGTTACTTCTTTTGAAAACATACAAGATGTCGGCCATCTGTCCAGACAAACACGGCCTCGCGGAATCCCTAGCAGATGTGCAAATGTGCTAATGATTTTCTTTGAAGTCACGTTCACTTATAATCTGGTAGAAACAATCTTGAAACGAATTCAGGCCCTTTCCTTTGGAGCCTCTTCCTGTTCCTTTGATCAGCAAACATGTATGATCAACATGGCATGGGGAGTAGCCAGAGGACGGGTGTTTTTCTCCTGATACACCGACACGTTAATAAGTAGTGACGAAAAATTGGCAAAATCTAAGAACATTTTTTTTGTTACATACGTCTATACAGCTTTCTGTGATGTCTCTAGCACAACTGGTAGCAGCCTCCCAGTTCAATGAAGACCCCGGTTCAATTCTGGGTAGGGTATTTCGGTTGGGGCTGCACCCGTCTTTCGGGAGGGACGTAAAGTGGGTGTCGGGGATCGAAGGGCTAGCAACTCCTTCCTGTATAGATATACCCTGTTGCTGAACCAGCAATGAAAGCTCCTGTCGTGTGCCACTAGCTAGCTATATAGGCACTTCAAGGTATGAACGAATACAAAATCTTCACAGATCACGTCTGTATAGACGCTGTTATTGATGCAGATATTGAAGGGCTTCAAGACATTCGGTTGCTATTATGAGCTACAAAACATGCATAACTATTTACAGTAACGCCGTGCGTGCCCACCCTGCAGGAATGACCAACAGCGATACAAAAAGATCCCTGCATTCCTCCGCCATCCCGCCGGCCTACCGATGTAGTCCAAATTAAATCAAAGCCAGTTGGACGACAAATGTTTTCTCTCTCAGACTGGTACAGTAACGTGGGAATAAGTGATGGAATGCAGACGAGACAAACGCAAACAAACGATTAATCAACATATTATTCGCTTTATTTACTTCAATGTAGGATTAATTTGTACAAATTAACACGACGGGATACTGTCTTTGTCATACCTCGGTAGCAAAAACTGATAACATAATTTTGGAAGCACAACAACAGTGTTTGTCGCTGCTAACGTTAGGTACCATTTGTATAAACTGTCTCGACTGACAATACTGACAACTATTTGTACGTTATGTTAAATGATATTGGAACAATTAACAAGTCACATTACCTTTGTATTCGACACAGATTAGCAAGCTCATATACATTGCATTGCAGGGTCAGGGTATAAAAATGTTTATAATTTTATGAGGGGAATAAATTGACTAAACTCTTATGTGATCCTTCTCAAAACTGCCAAAGCCGCTCGTAAAATATTTTTACTGCCTCATCATCATTTTCTCAAAACGATCCAAGTTGAAATAGCACAATATCGTCCGTTTTCATGGGAAGTTCAGCATGTCCCCTCAAGTCCCCCTAGGTCTACATCAACACTGCCAAGTTTAAAAACACCCTGACGTCCACGTTACCTCCTGCTGTGTCGGTGGATTGAGTTGAAGCTATGTCTGTCTTATAATGAAAACAGTGTCTTACTTCACATATGATGTTATATACAGGACAAATATACAACTTTCTTTCGCAACCCGGGAGTATATCAAGTTACTTAGTCTATTAAGTGGAAACAGGAGATAATCCCTTTGGAATTCACCGCTGTCTCATCCTGTCTCCTCACTTACGTGGGGTCAAAAGCCACGTAGGGCTTGCACCCCGACAATAATTTAAAAAGAGAACGGGCTCTTTCAATTCTTCGAGTCCTCTATCATCACTTTCGAACACACATGCAGCTAGTTTACGTCTTCGAGTCAAATAACTCGGTGTGATGGTTTGGGAGATAGAGAAACTTATTAGAAAAAGGTGCAGGTTACGAAAAGGGCCTCTGTAAACCAGAAGGCTTATGACTGTGAAACAACCACAAACAAGTTGAGAGAGAGGGAAGGTCGCTATGTGGGCGGACAGCGGAGGCGGACGTGCCGATCAGTCGTCGCTCCTGTAAAGTCCCCAATTCTCCGTTCTTATCGCCGCTTTGATGTCCCCCACGTCTGACAAAGATAGACTGCAAGTTGGAAATTAGAAAAGTAGCTTTTTTTGCCCCATTGAACGAGTTGGCACTGTATGGGTTGTTGGCGCGACGAGGCTAGTTTCTTAGAAGTGACGGACACTTCTGGGTCTGGTAATCTTTGACTGACACCTGTCGCTATTTAAGGTTACGTGGCTTACGAATGTCAGTAAATCAATGTGAGCCATGTGCTGGCATACACTTTAGGGCACAATAGCACAACTAAGGAGATTTGGCACTGTTTTATATCTACACAACTATTCAGTAATGCATAATCCAACATACCAAGATAAATGTTGTGACCATCATGACTAGACTATTCTGTGATCTCGAGTCTTCACTTGGTCTCCGAAAAGACGAAGTAACTCCCTATCACGTGTCAGCAAGACTGTGGCTACACTACAGACTCTCATGGCGGCCTATAGAGTATAGTACAATGTGTATGGCGATAAATAAACGAAGATAAAAAAGGGTCACCAAGTCCTTACGCTATCGAATATTACGCAAACACCAGTATATTTTGTGGAGTTACACCACTCACAACCAAGTCCCTGGAAAGTCTCATTTTCAGTGTAGTTGTACACGTTGTCGTCAGTCATCTAGTCTCTTGCGACCGCCTCGGAGACAGTCAGCTTCTCTCTTTGTTTTGGCACTGTATTGTGATTCAGAACATCAGTTGCCGCTGTCATCAAGCCTTGGTTAGATTGGTAGTTGTACTTGGAAGTATCTGTTTTCCTGGTCTAGTGTTTGTAACTTGAGCGTCGCCATGGGACAGGACTCCATTCTTGCGGACTATGCGTGTCGTCAACTTGGACCAAATGTTTGGAGAATTTTAAATTCGGCAAGAATATTCGTTGCATTCAGGGAACTGTCTGCTCGGAGTTGACATATAGAAGAGTGAACTTGAACGTCCAAAGTAGTTGCAACTCCTGACTGAGTCTCTCACCAGATGCTAGCCTCTCATTTGGAGCAATGCACATGTCTATCTATCTCTATTATTGAAGTCCTTTGTCGCATACTTCACTGCTTAGATGGTCGCTTCTGTTTTCTTCTGTTTCGTCTACGATTTTTCCTCTGTTTCTTCCTGAGCCTGACAAGTCTCATGGCTCTGTTGGCTGGCAGGCGCGGTTGTTCCCCTTCCCCCATATTACGCGGGACAAACTGGGCGGAGGCCCGGGACCTTTTGGTCCTGCGCCCGTTCCTCGGTTTCCCATTCTTGTTCAGGGCCACGCAGAATTTCCTGGCCTCAGGACCCGAATGTCCATACAGTATGGACTCGTAGACTTTGTACCCAGCCTTGTCCGTCCATTCCGTAAAGGCTGTCTCCTCGCCAATTTTGTCCTGTGGCGACACGAGAAAGACGGACAGTAGTAAGTTATGGAAACTGAATAAAAATAAACACCACGCATAACAAAGACATTAACAATAACATTATCTTACAGTCACAAGTCAGAACATATGCATGTACCTAAATCATAGTCACCTATTATGACAAAGGATCACTACTATCTGACACCTAACGCAACATGGAGGCTTCAAGCACCCATCTGGGTGCCTTCTCTGTTTAATAAAATTTAACAACATTCATTTTCGGATGGTATCAAAAAAGTGTATGGGTGAGTGAGTCTGTATGTTGAGACTGAAGGGAGTTTGCTTTCTCCGTCATAACCTTTCACGCACATGTATATACGACTTTGGTCTTGAACTTGCGCCATGGCACCAAAGTTCACGCTGTGCCGGTGGCGTTTGTCTGGTCGGCAGAGACAACTCTATCTAACCTTCACTTGACCTCCAAGCCCTGAAGGTTACAAGTGTCAGTGGCATTCCAATTGTTCAACGACACTTCCGGTTCCATCAAACACCGGCCACTGGCATGTTTGGGACGAGAACGACTGCGTGCTATTATAGACCACGTACCTGTTATACTTTTCGCAGTTCGTTGGCTGTTCAATACAACATATGTGTTTCGATAGTATAAATATGATTTTTGATACCATTAGGATTGACATGAAAAGTTGGTTACAAATGGCTGACCTACGTACCGCTACCAAGGGCAAGCGTAAGCAGAGTTAGAGGCTGAACTTTGTCCATCTGTTGTTCAGACCTTGCCATTTTCAGTACCTCTAAATCTAGTCGTGGTTTATTTAAAAAAAACTGACTCAACTAGGAACTGATGCTATTCGAGGACATCGCGGTGACTTGTTTGCACCAATGCAAATAAGACTGCTTAAAAGACTATTCACCGCCGGCTGAAACTTGAAATGTATCATTCACGTCGCAGACATGTCTGTTAAGTCACGTTCGGTCTTCCTTGTCGGCAAACGTCATTAAATTTCACTGTGCAGTTTGTCTTGAACATGGAGTACAAAACAGCCGCCCGATAATGATGACAAAGCCGGGTTGACAAGAAGTAGGTAGGAGGGTTGGTATGGGGTCGTACTAGTATGCTTGAGGGACTGTACACATGGGAGGATCAACAGTGTTCAATAGGAAACGATTGACAGAAGGCACCTTGCGCCTAAAGTCTTAGCCAACAGTACAATGGAGGTCACACGTACAATGATTCGGCGGGCATACCTGAGATTTGCCACTGAATACTAATCCATAATTTTTACACTGTGTCGTCTTTCCATCACAACGTATGCTGACATGTGCTGCCACATTTTGTTAGGCTTCTTGGTTACAGATTTTCCTGAAGCTGTCTTCGACGAAAGTTCTTTTTATCCTCTGCGCGTGAATCTAAGCTCTGGAAGAATTGTGTTCGGGAAAGGATGGAGGGGGTGTGAATGTCCATCCCGTCTTGCAATGATACCTACAACACCACACCACTCAGCCTGGAAATACCCTGTCATACTTCTAACCTAGCTGGTCATTTGTGTTAACTCTAATTTGGTTTAATGAATACTGACGGAAAGAAATGGAGGTGGGAGAGAGAGTTGCGATGATTTCGATGATGCCAGTTGATGTGGAGATTGTATCCAGGTTTGTTTACAATCAATCACGCAAATGAAAGTAAAATAGACGGAAAATGATCAACAAACCATCTCTACAGAGTACATACGATGCTGGAGCCTCCCAAAGCCGAGTGCAAATGTATGTCTTTGTACTGAAGAATGTTGATGTAAGATAGTATCTAACTACCCAAACGGTCGCCGGTGTTTAGTCGCACGACTGTTGTTCTTTCTGTACACTTGTCCAAAGAAGGCGTATTGACTGACGTCAAGCCTTCTGACATCGCCTGTGTGTAGATGTTTGACTAAAGTATGTGCAAATTTGAATTTACTCACTTCAAACTTCCGAGAGGCTTGAACATCACAATACCATTAACTGAACATCTCTGCCTTGTTGTTTGACATAGTTTTAGTGACTGCATTGATTTGTTGACTCAGGGAACATTCTGATAACGATATGCGACACACCGAACAGAAAAGCTCTTTCAAAACGTCAAAATCTTAAAAGAGTAAATAGACGCCGAACTTCTAAAGTAGTATTTAAGCTGTCCGTTTGTATATTTTGCTTTTTTGACTCACATCAGCCGTAGAGGAGAACAGCTCGTCGCAGAACGGCACTGACTCAATATGGCAACTCTGTGAAAACCTACTGCACTGTTTCGGTGGCCATCCTACAGAAACGTACCCCACAAGATAAGCGTCATTTGTTCGGCCTGAGGAGAGACATGTGGTTGTGTGTGTACCGCGGGTCAGCCCAGACTTCAATCTACCGCACACAACAGAAACAAATTACGACCTGTGCGGGCAAAGTTAGTGTAAACTTGGGTAAACAGGCTGAAAGGTAGATTTAGCTCTCACAACAGATAAAGCCAAGCTTAAACAATTGCCTCATGCCATCACGTACGTGCCTGGCCGGGGCTACTGGCGTCCGTAGGTCGGACCGCTTCTATTCGATCTTATTTTCACCGTCGGCAGCGTTAGTGACGGACAGACCGATGCCCTTGACTCTGCCTTCACCTTTGGGGCTGAAGCAAGCCAGGGTTTCTACCGAAGCTGCGACCTTACTTTCCATATTAACGTCCCTACACCAGGTCGGGGTGTTGCCTGTCTCGCCGTGAGTTGTTTGTGATGTCTACCGGCCATACCTCAAACAAGCAAGGGATCGGGGGGTTACATACAAACAAACCAATCAAACATCAAAATAATGCAGTGTAATTGTCTCTGATAGCCGACAGCATTTATCCTTGGCTTGCTTTCATTAATCTGCTGTCAGATGAATCTGCTGACTGAAAAGAGGCACGTTGAAAACACTCTTGGAGATTCAACTTGTATGACAGACTGGAAGAGCTGTCATGAGAAGCCACTCCTGCTCAAAATCAAGATGACATTGCAAAAAAAACAGGGGTCTTTACTCCCAACATTTGACGGAATCCAAAGAGCAAATGCCATCATGGCAAGTATGAATGTGACGAACATCCGGTCCTTGTCAGTTGCAGACAGCTACAACAATGGCTAAATTTACACTCCCTTTTCTGTGTTTATCTCAACAAAAAGTCGTATCTACGGGGTGACGTTATGGATCTTTCACCACTTTCCTGGCGACCTCACGGTCATATGCATGAACACTGGCTTTTGTTTTCATCAAACCACCCTTCCCCTAATGGCGTGTGTCTCGGATTGTGGAGATCGGCTGTATCAAGGATCATTCTAGCCAGTTACCAATAGAAGTTCCCGAGGTATTCAAAGTTAAACTGTAACGCTTTTTTACTTCTAGTTCTTCTAAGTCGTGGACGTTTTTCTTTTACCATGCAGTTGCAATTTTAATCTAATACCATTCTAGGGCTAAACACACAATGTGTCCACTAGGAGATCGGTAAAAGATATTAGTAACGTTAACTGTTGTACTAGCACAATGACCTGAACCTGATCGTGACATCCTTCGTTCTTGAAGGAATGCAGAACATCGCGCCACATGCGATAGGGCAGTTCAACTGCGACACCGGGCACCCAGGGACACATTACGGGCCCGACATGCCGTGTGAAGGTCTTTGGGTCCCGCGGCCTTGCCATGTTAGAGCTGGTCTTTGAGTGATGCCTCATTAACCCCCTTGAAACAAAACGTAGCCAATCTTATCAAAACAAGTTCAAGAGCGGGGCTAATACTGTGAGACCGAACACCCAACAGATGACAGCCGCCAGGGAAAAGCGCCTCTGTCAGTATGCACAGGCATTTAAAAAGCCTTCTGAGACAAAGTCTGCCCAAGCTCAAACGGGATGAAAACAAAACTTGTGACATTTTCTATCCGGGCCAACAACAAAGAAGGCGACTTTACTATACGCCTCGAACCCGGTGGTCTTTACCAGCTGGCAGGTAACGGTAGATATATTGTCACGGAAAGATCTTCATGCCCAGTCAAGCTCAAACGTGCTCCCGACCTTGCCTCACGTCTAACAAGACACTTATCTGATGTTTCCAAAATTCCTTCTTTTAAGCTAGAGAGGCTTGGTTCTTCGGAATGTACGGATTGATTTGGGTCGGTTCAAACTACTGGACCAACAAACCCAAATAAAGCCCAAATGCGCCATAACAAATAGATGGCGACCAAAAGAACCATAACAAATCAGGACCTTCACTGATTAAGACGATGTTAGATGACTGATACGGATTAAAAACAATCGGGAAAGATAACACTGGCGATTTCAGCCTTACCACAAGGAAACAGAGAGGTGAGTTTGTTGGGAACCATCCACGTTGCAGTGGGCGTGACTACAACAATGCTGATCGGCCTGAAGAAATGCACAAGCGTTCTTATCTGCAAATATTTGCGTTTTTTCTTCGACAAATATAGAAATAGATGTTTGTGTTTGTGTTTCCATCTGATACATTTGTTTTATCTGGGTCCAGCAAGTGTACAAAAGCTTCACGCGTCCTTTCAAGGAGCCGCGACAACTGGTGGGAGCTGTTGGGGCTACGAGAATGGTGGGGCGTGGCATGACGAAGTCAGTATCCAAA
>NC_049979.1:8181311-8189219 GCF_000003815.2 Branchiostoma floridae
TGAAGTGTATGAAATATATATGTATAAATTAAACAGCTTAATGTCATTACGAAGGTCAGTTTTGCTTGATTCCCGACAACATTTTCATGTGTTTTCTACTCAACTTCAAGACTGAAACGGTTTCTTCACACGAGTAACTCCCTCCCTCCCCAGAACCACCATGTAAAACCAGAGGATCTCCTCACTGAGCCACACAATTACAATTACTGTGATAAGTCGAGACAGAACAGTGACATACCCATCCACACTGTTGAAATCTTAGTCACGTTGAAAGAATTTTCACGATGCGAAACACTCCAAGCAGCTTTAAGGACAGCAATTGGCGGAAAGATGGTCTTTAGTCGTGCGGGAGACAGGGACACTGACACAATGCTCTGACGTTTCTGCCACGAGAGGAAAGATGGACGGAAGATGGACGATGGGGGACAAACCGAGCAGTCAAAACACCACGGGTTCCCCGGCCCTGACTGGTAGGGTAGTACGGGGGATGAGGGGCAGACAAATTCTTACTTGCCTGGGTCACAGCAAGGAGCTTTTATCATGATTAGAAAGCTCCTTGGTCACATCGCAGTGGCGATTTTTCCCCCCAAATGCTTGCTGTTGAAAGCAGCGTGAAGTCATTCAAGTGTTGCTACAAAACAGTGTTATGTTCTCTGGGCTAAAATAGTTTGTGAGAAACGGATACCTTTCAAACTGTTTTAGTGGAAGCAAACAGACAAAATCCACAGTCTTGTAAGATGCGGTAATACCCCAATGGAAGATCGGCCATATTTAAGATCGACAGAGGTTCGCGCGAATTTTTCACCTGAAAACCGTCTCTGCGACATATAAGCCATACTTTGTACCTTGTGCAATAAAGTTATAATTATAAGCGAGGCTCGGGCGATGGCCGCAGAATCGTCTGATCGATTTTCGCCAAATGTGACAGGGGCATAAGGAGATGGGCCTGAGAGGTCATTGATCTTCACCTTGTGGCGATAATAAAGCACTGACAGCTTGCTTCTTGGCATTTGTGCCACATGGTAGAAGTTAGATTAGTGTGTGGTTTAGATTAGGACTCCGGTTTTTCGCACGAGTATAGATTTGGACAGGTCCCTGTCTAATCTTGCACGTCCGGGAGACGTGTCCATCACTAATCTCACGCCTGGCACAGGTAAAGCAGTAAATTCTTGCTTTTACATTCCACCCATGACCTGCCATCGCGGCAAGCACGTTTGCTATGGAGGAGCTGAAACTTGGACGGCCGCTGACTCGTTAATCTTCAGATCTGACGAGTATTTATAAAACACTCGCCGAACACTCGTGACCGATGTGCCCACTGTGATTTAAGGCGTTTGAGTTCAGTTTCGCGACAAACAGCTCTTAACAACATTCCTCAGCTATCTACTTTGGGTCGTCGTCCGTCACTCAAACCATTTCAGAAGAAAATCGGATGTAGTCGAATGTTTACTCACATCATGCAGTCGAGGTTGACACATTCTCCCATCCCATTGCAGACTGTTTGAACAAAGTTGTATAAAATCTCTCTAAGAAACTGCTTGGTTGGTTGATTGATTAATTTTCTATTCAACACTGTAATCAATATTGATGTCTACCATTCGACACTGCATCTTGCCTATTGAAGTTGAACCCCAATAGATGCGTGGTTCTGGCTTATTTCTGCGCATATTGGCTCCATTATTGTGCGTAAGTTAGTGGAACCGTACCTGCCAGAACCAATCATGTATTTGGGGAGTATTGCATTCAGGGGTTGCTAGTAGTACAATGCAGAAGCACTTGATATGATCGATTGGCGGACTGTTTGACCAGTTGTTGGTAAGCAGATTACTATTATTGCGTGTACCCACCGCTGCATAGAGGTCTCCCTTGCTGTTCATGCCCAGGTACCTGCCGCTGAACACCGCCTTGATGCTCACCACGCTGCCCAGACCGGCGGGCCGGATCTCCATGATACCTGCAGGGTGCGAAAGGGAACGTTATAGCCTGATTAAATCTCGCTTATAGCAGCTCGCCCATCATGAGCCGGTGGGGAGGGCCAGTTACAGCCCTGGACAGCAGAGTTTGTGTTATACAGACTAGGGACGTTACAACCACCGTGAAACCATATAACTAACAGTTAAAGGACAGACCCACATCGTGCCACTCCCACCTAGCCTGAGCATCAGTCTTGTTAGTTTAACAGGGTCCCCATTACTCTCCCTTCACATGTTAGACCATGTTAGTGAGGGGGAAGTGTGGGAGGCCCGGTAAACTAACCAGGCTGATACTCGGGCTAACTCCCACCTGATCATCAAAGCAAAAATGTGTTCTTAAGATGGGTCAGGGTCAAGGGTCAATTTCAAAGTTTCCCCCTGCATCAATATATTACATAAACGGCGCAATCTGAAATCCTTGAGATTTTCCCCACCGAGATCTACTTGGAGATTATAGGTAAATAAGGTAACAGGCTGATAAATAAGTAACTTTATGATTTATCGCAAGTTCATGCCTGAGGGATACTTGAAAACAGCTTACTTACTTACGTAGTTGAAAACAAAGCAATATGACAACATATATATATATATATATAAGTAGAAAATAATTAGCATATTTGAAGGCTTTTGACATCTTTTTGCATGCAATGGGAGATAAATTGTCAAATGTTTGGGTAGATAAACCGTCTGGATGTTATAACTTATATACCAGCACGGCGGAAGGCCAGCCCAGGGTCGTGGGCTGTGTGTTTAGCTAGCAGATTAACGACAAACCAGAAACGGCCCAACTAAGCTAACAATTACGAGCGAAAGGAATTTACTGGTATTAGAATGAAACGGGGGGATTTAAAGATTACTGACTTTTGACCCCACAGGTAGCCGCAGAGATAGCGGGCCGGACAATGGATCAACCACTACTGCAGTTACACTTTAGCTAACAAGGAGACAACAATTGAACAATAGCGCCAAGACGATTGCATTGCTTTGGTCAGCAAACAACACAACTCGTGGACAATGGCAATCTGTATGTATCGTCTGGTAAATCAACGATTGTATTACATTCTAGTTCCAGCCATGCCAGCTCTGTGCTACAGTTTTTCTTTCCCACAGTACGACGAGCTGCTGAGGGCTTGCCAATATCTACATCCGACCCACAGAGCAAGAGTTCCTCCATGAAATGAGTTTCAGACGTCTATTTAGTTCCGCCAGTCAGGCTGAGGAACTCTTGCCAACATTGTCACAGTCGATTCTAACAATCACATCCCCCTCCGGCTTTCTTTTGGGCAGCGAACAGAGAAAAAAAGATAACATTGAACATTAGAAAGCCGCACACCGTAAGTCTTCTATTGCCGAAAACGGAATGAATCTATATTGGATTGACACGGATTTTTCTCTACCCAACCTAATCAAAAGGTGTTTCCCGGCTGCCCACTGCCAGCGAAATATTTGCCATAGTTGTCAAAATTCTGCACATATGGTACCCAGAACCGGGCCGATCATGTCAGACCTCTCCGTCTGACTCTTATCAGTGCGAGAACAAAAGCTCGTGACTGCCTCTTGTAATCTTGGCTACGGCTTATGGAGAACTTTCTCGTGGGAGGTGACAAGAAATGCCAGCTAATCATGTATATTGGCTGGATTGAATACTTGGAAAGACCATCAAAGTCGCATTAGCGGCTCGTTAATTTTTCGTTAATGGGTGTGTGGACCTGCAGAGGTCGTAAATCCTAACCCTAACAAGCGCTAATTATTCCGATTCTGACACTAAAGTCTGCGTTTGTGGGGAGAGGTCACCAGAGGCAACCCTAACTAGCGCCACTCAAGGCTCGCTGTAAGAAGACACGGGCATCGTTCTGGGAGGTCAAGTGGCCTAGGAGTTTAATTATTAGCCTGAAAAATCCATAAGGTTTGTGTTTGGGGCTTGTTGTGGGTAATTCAGTCTCCGAGATGGTATTTTGGCCGGGCGGCTCTGGGGTCTGATCAATCATGCAGCGCCCTGTGGAGGACCACTCGGGAAACCAGCAGGACGCTGGCATCCTCCTCTCTCAACCTCATCAACACCGATTTTCCGCTGGGCGAGGAGAGACTGTCCGTGTCTGTCAACTGTCGTGTCCTCGTGACAACCAGGGGAGCGAGCCCGCCGAGACACGCAGGGGTCGTCTGCAAGCCTGTCACGTCACTTGTCAAGAGTTCTCGTCCACATTGTCGATCTCCCCCTCCCGATCTGCGTAACGTTGCCAAACATCACTTCTTTGTGATGGTTCCTGGTCCCTTTGCCAGGTGATTTGATACGGGGAAGACGCCTGAGCAGAAAGGTGACCAAATCAAAAGCACGTGGCGATCTTCCTCCGTTTGGAGTGTTTTCAAAACAATTCCAGCCTTCAGAATCCTTTGGTCTGAAATAGGGCCTTTGTAGAACAGCTATTCTCGCTAAGTGTTTTCTGAAAACATGCGCACGCTCCACGGCAAGTCGACACCATTCTTCTCTGCAGGTAAAACAGTTCACGGGTTGCCAGTGTTTGGTTCGGCTCTTTACACGGCTACACCACCATGAATACAACAGGTCCCACCTAGCTTGAAATCAGAACCGTCAGCCTGTTGATGTATGTGCACAATGGTTAACTTTAGGAGACTTTGGTTCTCAGACTTCTTTTGGGACCCCTGCCAAGCATTAATAGGATATAGAAGCAAGGAACGTTGGGTTAGGAGCTTTCAGCCTACTCTCCAAGCAGAGGTTAGGCTCCGGCTGTTTTTTAACGTTTTTTTAGTCGTTTTTATCGGGCTTTCTATTTTGTCATTTTTCTTGAAGTACGCCAGCCAAATTTTGACACAGCAAGATAAAATAAAAAATAGAAAGCCCGATAAAAACGCCTAAAATGACGTTAAAAAACAGCCGGAGCTGCTTGGAGAGTACTTTCAGCCTACGAGTACGATCACAAACCGTACAGACGTACGATCTTTGTGTTGGAATCATTCACTAAATATAATTAAATGGAGTCTCATTCATTTTCCCTGCATTTCTCTGAATAGAATTAAGTAAGCTTTCAGGTTGTGGTCGGACCATAAATCGCAACACATGTCGCTGAAGAATTTTATGGCGTAGCAAATCTTCTCGCCCTTCTTGTCTACTAACAGAACTTCGGCATGCCTACAGCGGTATACGAGAACATGTAAAGCCCTGGTATAGCGGAAGGACGATGGCAGGTCTCGCTACCTGACACTGAGCAAAAACGGAAATTGTGATAACCTTGTGACGGACAGCTTCATTAGCGAACTGGCGGGCAGTCAGTAACGGCGGACGGAAGGACCAGGCTCGGCGGGGCGAGGACCGTTCGGCCACCGCCGCGACGGAAGGACCAACATCCGACCCATCTCCTCCGTCACAACCTATTAACCTGGGACCTTGATAGGAGGATGTAAAGGCTGGGAGCGAGTCAAGTGCTTGAGTGGACACGGCACAAAACAAGTCCTGTTCGCCGCGTGTCCCTCTCGATGGTCGGTGGATTTGTGAAACGCACGGTGGTCCGCCAGCCACCCGACCGGGGAGGGTGATGAAAGTGCAGAAAGGACCCGTAATGGACGACTTGTTGACAGACATTTTCTGGGTTTTACCACAAGATGCTGTATGAAGGGGACCAATCGCGCGCTGCACCTTGGGACAAAGAGCTCCAAAAGGCGGGCTGACAGGTACAATACGCCCTGAATAGCCAGGAGAGATTTTTGTTGGCAGGTTTAGAAAGGGGTGCGTGGAGCCGCATTGTCTTCTTGTCAGGCAGATTGAATAAGCCTTTGCGCTAGGTTTGTAGAGATATGGTCACCTGGAACTCTCCTGTGGAAGGAAAAACACCACCCCAAACGGAAAAACACCTCACCTCAACGGGCGCCGAAAACACGGCCATAAATTTACCTCCCCGAGAGGAACTAAAAATAATTACCTTTAAATTACCCCCATCGTGCCCCCAAATCATACGGAGGCGTTGCGGGTGAACGCAATCGGCACACTCCGCGGAGTTTGCGAACCCAGAGCGATCTGTACGGTACACAGCCGGTGTTTAGTTTGAACCTGTTTTATCAGGAGGTTGATCTTGTCCTTCTACAGAATCTTCAAAGACCTGAAAGGTGTCGGTGTCGGCACCGTGTCCTGGCTACACAGATTCACAGATGGTACTGATTCACATTCTTCCACCCCTTCTACTCTGATAACCATTTAGCATAACCTTTCCCCCGAGTTACCTCTGTAGGCAGACCCGAGATACAGGACATACAAGCCGGGCTCCTAACTCCGTGAATGAAATATTTTACGATAACGCGGTGCTTAAGTTACAAAACTCGAGGAAGTTAGTTTAAGACAGGGATAGAAATATTTTGGCAAGATATGGCACGTGTGGTGTCATTTAAGTACAAGTTATATTTGATATCCTCAAACAATGGGGAACAGCTATGAGAAATAGCCTGGACAGCAACTGCAGTGGCGACGATCCTTATTTGACAAATATGGTAAAGGCCCATTTAGGCATACATTTGGTGACATGAAGTAAACGCTGATATTTATCACATATTGACAGTAAGGGGCACTCGAGCTGCTGTGTTAGCAATTTCTGTTAGCCAAGCGAGTTGTTTGGAAGAGCAGGTAGGGCTGCGACCGGCTGTGCGAACTTTGAAGAGGAGGGAGGAAACGGGCACTCACCCCACGGGCTGGCGTCCTGGCGGGTCCCGTTGATGGCTCCGTCAGGGAAAACTTGCAGGTGATAACCCGTCCTGCAGTACAACTGCACCACGCGAACCATCTGCCACCGTCGGGACAGGTTCTCCCAAAAGGCGAAGTTGTTCTCGGAGTCTCTCGGCCAGCGCTCCAAGTCGGCCTCCGTCCACAGGTTGTTCCCGGCTTCATCCTGGCGACGCCCCGACCAGGCCGACGGCAAGCAGGCCGCCGCCGCCACGAGTAGAACAAGGCGAAAATCCATGTCGGCGCGCGTACGTGTGTCACATGGATGCCACTAGGCTGGGTCTGGAGGGAGATCTCAGTCAGTCGGAAGCTGGTCTTCCCGTAGTGCTGCTGCGGTTGTAGCTAGTGGCACTGTGACGCGGGAGGTGTTTGCATTATGCTTATAAGCACATTGACAGGCGTTGGGCGTGACCCGGGTTACGTCGTTCACCAGAAATCGGAACCGCTTCCGGTGTCACCACCTCTCGTCGCAGATGCCTCCCATTAGTTTTAGGCACAGGTACAAAGGTGGCCTTCGGGGCTTGGCGGGAAAGGCGTCTGACTTGTGGTCTAACACGAACTTTTACACGGTACTGTGTGGTAGTTCCTCCACATATGGAACCATTTGCTGACACCGATGACTTGTGTGTTGCACGTTCTGCCGTGTTTGCCCCACTCCTGCCCACACTCAAGATGTGCCACCAGCTTACAGCTAAACAATCCACGTCCCGAACACACCAGGATGTATTGTTTCGAGTGAACCGAGGACTAATCCGCGCCCTCTCTGTTGCCCTGCCGCATGTAAACATAGATGGATTGAAACGAAAATTAAGAGACACTTCAAACACAAGTCAGTCGAACAGATTGCTGTGTCTCACAGCCAGCCCCGTGCCGTAGACCTGTTGTTTGTTGGTGCAGCTGCCCGAGGAAAAAGTTCGGCCTGCACGATCGGAGCCTTCCGACTCGGAGCGAAGGTTACCGGTATCACAGACAGCCGCATCGCTCCGAGTCACAGACAAGCAGTAACTCCGGCAAGTGTTCTGCAGATGCCATGAAGGGAGATAAGAAAGTGCGTGTGCCACGGGCCTATCAGAATAACATCGCCAGATTAAAAGAACATGATGGTTTTCTCGCTTCTTGGTACTTTTCCCTTTCGTTTCTTCAAGTGCCTGTGTGTCTCAAAGCTAGGCCTTCCCCTGGTATATCTAACCATGCTCATGAGGAAGGAGA